>NW_020954259.1:0-3009 GCF_900497805.2 Vombatus ursinus
TTTCTCCTGAATTCCTAGGAGGGGGAGGAGAACAGAAGTAGGTGAAGTCACTCCATTCTAACATGTCCAAAAATATGTGTGTGCCCACCATGGGGAGAGCCTGGGGACAGAAACACAGCAGGCTGGTTGGATTGAATCAAAGTTTCCCAAACAGAGGGTGAGAATGAGCTAAGGAGAAATGTCCCATCATTGACCAATTCTGTTAGAGTGGGATTTCTATTTTGGTTACCCCCAGATCAATACAGAATTGGCTCCAGCAGTGGCTCCTTTCAGGCCACCATTTCTAAAATTGGTGGGCAGTAGGAGGCAGAGCAGTGGTGGAAGAGCTTGTGTGACCCTCTGGTGAGCAGTGGGGACACTGCAGCCTGTGGGGAAATGAGCCAATGAATGGCTGCCAGTAAACTTGAATGTTGGCAAAAATTACGTAGGACATTTTCTTGCTGGTGGATTTGAAGCAGTTAATTAGCTGTTGCTAGTTTGTTCTTCTGTAGTCTCACAGAAGGCAGGATGATGAGATCAATGTGGGCTGCTGTTGTTATCTGGATACAACTAATAACCAGGAACGAACCAATGTGTGCACATAGTCTGAACCTTGGTCAGTCAGTCAGTCAATTGGTCCATAAACATCTGCAAAACATTTACTATGGGCCAGGCAGCAGGGATACAAAGGACAGAAGACAGACTCTGCTCTTGAAGAGCTCCCGGTCTGATGGGGTAGACAGCATGCAAACAACTGGGCTGAAACTAGTCAACAGAGGGAGAGTGAGAAGAGCTTTTTGTAGATGGTGGAATTTGAGCAGGTGTTTGAAGGAAACCAGGGGGCTGAGATGAAAAGGAAGAGTGCTCCAGGCCTGAGGAACAATCAGAACAAATGCCCAAGGTTGAGAGATGGAGGTCTTATTTGAGGGGCAGGAAGGAAGGGCTGCTCACAGACTTCTTCCATCTGGTCTTCTTCTTCTGCTTTTCTTCCTTACTTTTAGCTCCTAGTGAAGCTACTCATCACCTTATTTTTATAATACTATAGTAGCCTCCTAACTGGTTTCCTGCCCTTAGCTTGTAGCCTGCCATCCATCCTGCACATACCACCAGATTCATCTTTCTGTAAGTTGACTTGCAGAGGTAATATGGATAAGTGGATAGATAACCAACTTTGGAGTCAGGAAAACAAACAAATAATAATAATAATAATGATAATAAAAATAAGTGTTTACTATGTGAGGGGTACAAAGAAAGGCAAAAAACAGTCCCTGTCTTCAAGGAACTCACAGCCCAATGGGGGAAGACAACACATACAAAGTAGCTTAAACGAGTGTGGGGGTGAGAGAGTGGCTTCCTGATACAGGGGCATAATAAAGTCCTGAGAAGGATGCCTGGTAGGGAAATGAAAAGATGTCTGTCCTGGGCACCCTCCTTCAATGGAGGATTTGGAAGGAGCTCTCCAACGTCCCCTGTTGACCCTTTCCAGTCAGAGGGAGGGAGGAGCCCCAGGGGCAGGGGGGTACTGAGGAGGTGGGAATTTCAGTGTTGATTCCATTATGTAGGAATATGAGATTGGGGAGGGCTGGAAATGATGTGGTCAAGAATAATGCAGAAATGGGAAGAAATTCTTTCAAGTCTTGACTGAGAGATAGATACTGGTTGTGTGACCCCAAGCAAGCTCCTTCACATTAATGTCTTCCCCATTGCCCCCAGCATATGAGTTCCTGGGACCCCGTTTTTTGGGAGGGGGACTTGTCTTTATATCCCTGAGGTTGCTAGGTTGTTTAGGAAATTCTTGTTGACAGACTGGCTGACAGACCACTTCTCAATGCCCCAGATAACTCTAGGAAAGACATTCACCTTCTTTGAGTTCTGGACCCCTCTCTTCTCAGAATCATGGTTTTTAAATTTTTATTTAGTATTTCATTTTTTCCCAGTTACATATAAGAATAATTTTAACATTTATTTTTAAAACTTTGAGTTCCAAAATCTTTCCCTTCCTCCCTCCCCACGCTACCCCCATTGAGAAGGCAAGTAATTTGATATTGCTTATATATGTATAGTCATGCAAAACATTTCCATATTAGCCATGTTGTGAAAGAAAACATAGACCAAAAAAAAAAAAAGACCTCAAGAAAAATAAAGAAAGTTTAAAAAGTTTGCATCAGTCTGTATTCGGATACCACCAGTTCTTTCTCTGGGATGGATAGCATTTTTCATCATAAGTACTTCAGAGTTGTCTTGGATCACTGTGTTGTTGAGAATAGCTTAGTCATTTATAGCTGATCATCTTATAATATTGTTGTTACTTTGTACACAGTCCATTTAACTTTCTATCAGCTCCTGTAAGTTTTTCCAAGTTTTTCTGAGAGCATCCTGCTCATCATTTCTTATAGCATAATAGTATTCCATCATAATCACATACCACAATTTATTCAGCCATTCCCCAATTGATAGGCATCTTCTCAATTTCTAATTCTTTACCGTCAGAAAAGAACTGCTATAAATATTTTTGTACTTTTAGGTCTTTTTCCTTTTTGTTTTTTATCTCTTGGGATGCAGACCTAGTAGTGGCTTTGCTAGGTCAAAGGGTATGCATGATTTTGTAGCCCTTTGGGCATAGTTCCAAATTGCACCATAGAATGGTTGAATCACTTCACAACTCCACCACCAACACATTAATGTCTCATTTTTCCCACACCCCCCTCCACCATCAATCATTTTCCTTTTCTGTCCTATTAGTCAATCTAATAGGTATGAGGTAGTACCTCAGAACTGTTTTAATTTGCATTTCTCTAATCAATAGATTGTGAGAGTATTTTTTTCATATAGCTATAGATAGCTTTGATTACTTCATCTGAAAACTGTTCATATCTTTTGATGATTTATCAATTGGGGAATGGCTTTTATTTTATAAAATTGTCTCAGTTGCCCATATATTTGAGAAATGAAAACTTTATCAGAGAAACTTGCTTCAAAATTCTTTTCACAGTTACCATTGCTACCTGTATTTCCCTCCATCCTATTCCC
>NW_020954259.1:3109-11997 GCF_900497805.2 Vombatus ursinus
CACTTACTCCCCATCATGTCCCCCTCTTCCCCTCCACTATAAAAGCTTTTTTTTTGCCTCTTTTATGTGAGATAATTTACCCCCATTTGACCTTTCCCTTTCACTTTCTCCTAGTGCATTCCTCTCTCACCCCTTATTTTTTATTAGGTATGATCCCTTCATATTAAATTCACACTTGTGCCCCCCCCCGTAATATATACATATACTCTGTCTAACTGTCCTAACAATGAGAAAGTTCTTATGAGTTACCAGTATCATCTTCCCATGTAGGACTGTAAACACTTTAACCTTATTAAGTCCCTTATGATTTGCCTTTCCTATTTACCTTTTTATGCTTCTCTTGAGTCTTGTATTTGAAAGCCCAATTTTCTATTCAGTTCTGGTCTTTTCATCAAGAATGCTTGAAAGGCATCTATTTGATTGAAAAACTATTTTTTCCCCTGAAGGATTATGCTCAGTTTTTCTGGGGAGATAGATTCTTGATTGTAATCCTAGCTCCTTTGCCCTCTGGAATATCATATTTCAAGCCCTTTGATCTTTTAATATAGAAGATGCTATACATTGTGTTACCCTGATTGTGGGGATATTTGAATTGTTTCTTTTTGGCTGCTTGCAACATTTTCTCCTTAAGGGGCAGCTAGGTGGTGCAGTGAATAGAGCAGTCAGGAAGTTCTGAGTTAAAAATCTGACCTCAGACACATAACACTCACTAACTGTGTGACGCTGGGCAAGTCACTTAACCCCAATTGCCTCACCAAATATATATATATATATATATTTTCTCCTTGACCTGGGAGCTCTGGAGTTAGGAGCTCTCAAGGCCTGCTCCTAGTTTGCTGGGTCTGGGTCTGTGCTGGTGCAGCCTGTGCTGGACTGTGCTCCTCTCTCACCCCAGTGCAACAGACCTTTCCTGCTGGCCTTTCTAAGTTGTCTTTGGCTGGAAAATTACTTTACTTCATCCTATTGTGGCTTCTGCTGCTCCAAGGATTGTTTTATGGCATTATGTAAAGGTGTTCAGAGGAGTTTTGGGGGAGAGCTCAGGTGAGACCTTTTCTCCACCATCTTGGCCCCACCCCAAATCATGTTTTTAAATGAATAAAATACATAGGATTACAAAGGAACTGATTCTATTAAAATACAATTATCAACTTTTTAAACAAGTTTTGTTTTGCTCTGTCCACAAGTTGCACCAAAGAGGCAGGTCTGCATTTATAAAGGGACTTTCCTCACCAGGAGTTTACAATCTGGCCCAAAGCAGATGAGACAGGGCTTTTCACTTCAACACTCCCCTGTTGACAGGCAGAATCTTCCAGGACTCCTCTCCCTGGGCCTTGCTTTGTTAACTCCCTTTGCGGGATCTGTCTTCTTTCCCCACCTAACCTGTAAGTTGCTTTAGGTGGAGCTTCTTTATCTGGGCTCCATGAACCTGTTTTAATTAATTTTTTTTGGTGAGGTAATTGGGGTTAAGTGACTTGCCCAGAGTCACACAATCAGTGAGTATTATGTGTCTGAGTCCACATTTGAACTCAGGTCCTCCTGAATCCAGGACTCTATCCACTGTGCCACCTAGCTGCCCCTTAGTTAAAATTTTTATGACTATGTTTCTCCATAATTGATCTCCTTTGCAATCATATGTAGTTTATTTTTGCTTTTAAAAACTGTATTCTCAGAAGGGGTCCATAGGCTTCCCCGCATTGTCAAAGGATTCAGGACACACAAAAAGGTTAAGAAGCCCTGCTTTAGGAGGAATGGGAAAAAGGAAGAAGGAACAAGGCTAACACTTTTACTGATACAGTTGAGCATTGTAGTCAAAGAACCTGGGTTAAATTCCAAGTAGGCTGCATCCTGCCTGTGTGACCTTGGGCAAGTCATTTCCCTCCTCTGGACTCCAGTTTCCTCTCCTTATCTGCAAAATGGAGGGATTGGGTTCAATGATCTCTGAGGCCCCTTTTAGCTCTTAATCTAGGAACCTATGAAATGTGTTGTTTTTAATGCTCATCTAAGCCTTTAGCCAGAGTAACAGTCTTTCCGTGTCCTGCTCCCCACCCCCACCCCCCCACCCCGCTCCACCAGCACTGATAAAATCAGGATCCAGTCTACCTTGGAGAGACAATGGATCATCCGACTTCAAACTCCTTGTGTGATACACACAGATTATGACCCTGACCACATCACTTAGCCCTCTCTTGGTGCTCCAGGCATCTCTCTGAGGCTCCAAAGTGTACAGAGGGCACTGACCTGCTCTGGTAAAAGGGACCCTGTCATCCAAGAGTTCCCTACACCATTGAAGTCATGGGGAGGGGGTCCCTATTTCCTCTTCTATGCAGTTTACAAGGCTAGGTCTTCAAAATCACAAGTCCTACACCTGGAAAGGACTGATAACCAAAGGTTGCCAATCTTTGTGCTCTGCTCCACAGCAGACCCGTTTCTTCATTAGCTTCCAATCTCTGTGGTGAGTCCAATGAAGGGGGGAAATGGCTAAAGAGAGAAGCCTAGGACTGGTGGATCAAATGAAAACAGGGTTACTTAACAATCATGTTAATAGAGCAATAAAAGTGACTAATGATGACCAGGCTGCTGATAGCAAGGAAGCAGCCCATGCCTTAAGGAACATGAAGTATAAACAACCTTGGGGTCTCTTGCCTCATTCTCCATCTCTTTACTGTCTGAGCTAACCCTCTGGAGTTGAGCATATCAACAATGCCCTCTAGTGGTAAAGCACCAGGGAACACCAAGGTCACATTCTTAGGGCTCCTTTGACCTACTTCTGATTCTTTAAGAGGAAGTGGTGTGGTGTGGCGTGTGGTGAAGTGGAAAGAGCACTGCAGAGGACCAGGGTTTGATTCCAGGCTCTGCCACTTAATTCTCTGTGTAACTTTTGGGGAAGCACAAGTCACTCCTCTGAGGCTCAGTTTCCTTATCCGTAAAATGAAGGGTTGAACTAGAAGTCCTGTAAAGTCCCTTCCAGATGGAGGTCTGTGATTTTGAGATTAACTTCAAGAAAGACAAGCATTTCAGATTCACCCATGAAAAACAGAAGGAAAAAATCATGGTCAGAAACAAAATGACATCACTGAGCAATGAACATGAACCAGGAAAACTAGGTGGGTCCCAACGCTGCTGCTGCTGCCCAGCTAACACTAGGTGAACCTCTCAGGCTTCATGGGCCTTCTTGTTGTTCTCTGGGAGATGGTTTCCATGGTGTTGCGAATGGTCTTCAAAGCGGCTTTTGCTGATGCCAGTTTGTTGCTGTGGTTCAGTCATTTCAGTCATGGCTGATTTTTTGTGACCATATTTGGGGTTTTCTTAGCAAAGATACTGGAGTGGTTTTCCATTTCCTTCTTCAGATAATTTTACAGATGAGGAAACTGAGGCAGACAATGATTAAGTGAATTGCCCAGGGTCACACAGCTAGGAAGTATCTGAGGCTGGATTTGAACTCAGATGCAAAAGGTGGGTTTTTAGCCAAGACTTGAAGAAGCTGAAGGAAACCAGAAGGTGGAGAGGAGGAGGAGAAGCATTCCAAGCATGCAGCACAGCCAATGAAGAAGCATAGAGTCAGGAGCAAAAAGACCAATGCTACCAGATCATAGCATGACTGAAGCAAAGTATAAGATGGGTAAAGCGGAAGGGGCCAAGGCAAGAAGGGGTTTGCAAACCACAGGGTTTTATATTCATCTGCTTCTATCACTTTGAATCCCCATTTAATGGCCCAAACCAGCTAGGTGGCACCTGGGGTCAGAAAGACCTGAATTCAAATCTGGCCTCAGACACTTACTGGCTGTGCGACCTTGGGCAAGTCACTTAGAGCCTGTTTGCCTCAGTTTCCTAAAATTGAAAATGGGACAATAATACCTACCTCCTGGGGTTCTAAAATAATAACCTTAAAGCACTTAGCACAGTGCTTGGCACATAGTAAGCACTATATAAATGTGAGCTATTATTATTCATTAGTTTTAGGGAGAAAACCTCTACTGGGTAGTCAAATCATTTGCCTTTTAAACTCTCTGACTTCTAGTGCTCTCCAGTAGAGAAAGTGTGAACCAGTCTACCATAGTCTCCAGGTAATTCGATGACTTGATTGGTCTGGTCCCATTCTCACTTCTCCATCAAGATCCAAATGCAGACTGGAGATCACTGGACCATAAAGCATGAGTTCAAGATTATGTCAATAACCCGAGAGTTTCTCTAAATACTTGTATATATTTTTTATCCTTTTTTCCTTCTAAAATAGTTAGGCACACTTCCTTGTTTTTGTTCATTCACTCACTCAACAAGTGTCTATGAAGGACCTGCTATGATGCCAATGGAGTCAGGGCACCCAAGCATTGAGAGAACCAGCCTCACAGTCATGGAGCCCTGAGCTCCAGCACCATCTCTGCTGCACACCGGCTCTGTATCTCTAGGAAAGCTGCAAAGCTCAAAAGGCTCCTTAAGGCACCTAAGACTATAAGGTGTAGCTAAATTGCCCATATCCACTGGTAGAGAAAGTTCTGCATTGGGAATTATAAAGCTAATGAAACTGCAGATCCAGGAAGCAAATGAACAAACAAAACCTAAGAGACAAAAATGTATCCATCACTGTGCCAGCTGCCAGGGGTAGAAAGGCAAGCACATCAACAATTCCTGACTCCAAACAGTTTGCGTTGTACTGCGAATGACTGGGCAGGGGAGGGAGACATATACCAACAGGTAAATTAGTAATAATAATAAATTAACATGGCACAGTGGAAGTTCTAGTTGGGCAGATCTGCCTTCAAACCCACCTTTCTCTTACTATCTGGGTGACCACAGTCATGTCAGGATGTCTTTCCAGACCTTACTTTCTTAACTGTGAAATGAAGGATTTGAACTAGATCTCTAAAGAACCTTCCCAGCTCGAATTATGATCTGATAAAACAGAGGTTCTTAGTCTTTTTTTTTCTTTAGGAATCCTTTTGTCAGACTGGTCAAATCTAGAGATCCCTCCTCAGAATGTTTTTAAATGCATAAAATACACATGATTACAAAGGAAACCAATTATATTGCAATGCAGTTTTCAACATATTTTTTCAAGATTTCTCATAGGAAGTGACATCTGAACTGAGATGTAGGGAGCTAGAAATTCTAATAGGTGGAGGGGAGAAGAGGATGTTTTCCAGACATTCCTATTCAAAGACATGGAAACAGTGGTAATATGGCATGTATAGGGAAAAGCAAATATATTGGTTGGACAGAATGCAGGTATGCTATAGATATTATTTGTGTGATGATGTTTGACAAATCACTTCAAGTTTTTCAGCAGAGTTCTCTCTGTGAAAAAGCAGGAAGCACTTGACAAATCACCACCAGCTCCCAGATTGTGGAGGAGAGGGTCCCAATGGTAGTGAAGTAATTAAATGGATTCTGTATAAGTTTATATTTGATTCTCTTCTGTAATTGATCCTATTCTGTATCATTGCCCCATTTAGTAGGATTGTTCAAGCCACATTTCTTTGTGTCTTTACTTATGAGCTCAGTTTAGACATTCAGTTCTCCTGCTAATCACTGTTCTATTCTTGCCTTATGGAAATCTGTTATTCTTGAGGGTTGCAGGTGGACACCAGGGAAGTTGGTCTAGTATATTTACACCACCAAGCTATCCTTCAAGGATGTCTGGCTTGTTATCCAAAGAAGTCCAATCCACTATCTCTAACCTCATAGGTGGACTCAAACAATGAACACTTCTTAGTCACAGGAGGGGAGGGGGTTGTTGCTAGCTCTTCATTATCAATTTTCAATCAGTTATGTCATCCCCACCCACATGATGCTCTCTACACTGTAATCAATGACATTATTTTCCCCTGCCTATTCAACTCTGTTCTTTGTTCTCTTGTACTTCCCAAACCATATGAAAGGCAGTGAGCCCTACCTCAGGGTCTTTGGTCCTTGAGAGAGGCCATTGACCCAATTTATTGGTTACTGCTAGCTAATTTGTAAGTCGATCATGCTCAAATCATTGTCTCTCAGTTTACCTTAATTTTCTAATGTAACAGTAGTTATAGACTTTGTGTTATGGTCCCATCAATCTGCTTCATGTCCAAGTGGTCTCTTTAATGGGGGAAAAAGGAGAACCATGTAGACTTCTTCCTAGGCTTCATTTGGGTTCACTCTTTCTGGGGGAGGGGAATAAATAAGGGGCATCAAGTCCAGTCTTTTCATGCATCTAGGGCAGTTCTCAGGTAAATGGGTATGATGATGGATTCTAGTCATGGTTAACAGGCACATTCTTTTCCCATTAATCCTACCAACATTTGCTGATTTCTGACCTTCTGCCCACTTTGTCCTTTCAGATTAACTGCTTAATTTTCTTCCTCTGACCACCCTCTGTAAACTGTAACCTAATGTCATCTTAATGTGAAATGCTGCCTTTGCTCCTACCCCAATCTATCAAATATTTGCCAAGGTCATTAGCTGTGAGACAAATGACAAATGTGTACTTGATAAGAATGGGAAAATAAAATGAAAGTTGGGAGCCTATGCTGGACATTGTCCCCAAAGCTAGTGGGCAAATCTTCTCTCTTTCTCTCTTGAAGTCTTTAATGGGGAGGGGAAACTCCAGATGTTGAAACTTCCTTCACAGATACAGTCACTGACCCTTTTATGTACTTATTTTTCCCTTTAGGCAATTGGGATTAAGTGACTTGCCCAGGGTCACACAGCTAGTAATCGTCAAGTGATTGGTCTGATGTCGAATTTGAACTCAGGTCCTCCTGACTTCAGGGCCAGTGCTCTGTTCACTGCACCACCTAACTGCCCCCTACTGACCCATTTTATAGAGTTACCTGAGGCAGCAAGAGTTGAAATGTGATGCTATCTACATCCAGAGAAAGAATTCTGGAATCAGAATGCAGATTGAAGCAGACTATTTGCTCTTTCTCTCTTTTTTTTTTTGTTTCTTCTTTCTCATGGTTCCTCCCATTGATTCTAATTCTTCTTTACATAACTAATGTGAAAATATGTTTAGTATGAATGTATATGTAGAGCCTGTATCAGATTGCATGCTATCTTGGAGGGGGGGAGGGGGAGAAAATTTAAAACTCAAAATCTTATGGAAGTGATTGCTGAAAACTAAAAATAAATAAATTAAGATTAAAATTAAATAAATTAAAAAATACTCTACATCAGAGGTGTCAAACTCAAGGCAAGTGACACAGTTCTTTAGTGCAACCTAGCCAGATAAAAATATAATTGGAAGTGTTCAACAAAACAAATAAAAATGGGGGTGGATCCAAGATGGCGGAGGGAAAGCTGTGACTTGCTTGAGCTCTCCCTCAAACCCCTTCAAATACCTATAAAAATGACTCTGAACAAATTCTAAAGCAGCAGAACCCACAAGATGACAGAGTGAAACAAATTTCCAGCCCAAGACAACCTGGATGGTTGATCAGAAAGGTATATCGCGCCAGGCAGGGAGAGAAGCGCAGTGCAGCGTGGGCACTCGGACAGCAGCAAACCTGGAGCAGGCCTCAGAGGACTGAATCACAGGCAGCTGTGTCAGTTTCCAGACTTCTCAACCCACTAACGCCAAAGACAACTTGAAAGGTTAGTGAGAAAAGTCTGTGACTGCGGTGAGAGAGAGAAGCTAGGTCTCAGCCACAAGTCCCGAGTGCGGCCCGGAGTGGTGGCTGCCCCTGAGCTTCCGGCCCACAGACTGAGGGGGAATTGAGTGGCTGATGAGAGGGGTATTGCAGGGACCTCTTTGCCAGTGCTGAGGCAGAAATCTCTTGCTTTGCCCGTGCTTGGATCTGGGTCACAGTTCTGAGGGGCAGTCCTAGGGAGATGAGGAGTGCTGGCCTGGTGAAGCTTGTTGTGGTGGTGGAGAGGAAACACCTTGCCCCCTATCATAACACCTTGGAATAACTGAAAATTTTCAGGTCCCTAAAAGTATCTCTGAAAATGGCTGTATAAACCCCTGAAGTTTGGGACAGTACATTCTCCACATTGGAAACAGACTCTTACCTTAACAAAGAGTTTAAAACTCAAGTAATTGGCCAGGATTATGAGCAAACCTCACAAAAAGAGTCAGACTATATTATCTTACTTTGGTGACAAAGAAGATCAAAACATACAACCAGAAGAAGACAACAAAGTCAAAGCTCCTACATCCAAAGCCTCCAAGAAAAATATGAATCAGTCCCAGGCCTTGGAAGAGCTCAAAAGGGATTTTGAGAAGCAGGTAAGAGAATTAGAGGAAAAACTGGGAACAGAAATGAGAGTGATGCAAGAAAATCATGTAAAACAAGTTAACAGCTTGCTAAAGGAGACCCAAAAATACTAAAGAAAATAAGACCTTAAAAAAATAACCTAACCCAAATGACTAAAGAGGTCCAAAAAGCCAATGAGGAGAAGAATGCCCTAAAAAGTAAAATTGGTCAAATGGAAAAGGAAGTCCAAAAGATCGCTGAAGAAAATGCTTTCTTAAAAATTAGAATAGAGCAATTGGAAACTAATGACTTTATGAGAAATCAAGACACTATAAAATAAATCCAAAAGAATGAAAAATTAGAAAACAATGTGAAATATCTCATTGGAAAAACAACTGATCTGGAAAATAGATCCAGGAGAGAGAATTTATAAATTATTGGACTATCTGAAAGCCATGATCAAAAAAAGAGCCTCGACATCATCTTTCAAGAAATGATCAAGGGAAACTGCCCTGATATTTTAGAACCATAGGGCAAAATAGAAATTGAAAGAATCCACCAATCTCCTCCTGAAAGAGATCCCCAAAGGAAAACTCCTAGGAATATTGTAGCCAAATTCCAGAGTTCCCAGGTCAAGGAGAAAATATTACAAGCAGCCAGAAAGAAACAATTCAAGTATTGTGGAAACATAATCAGGATAATACAAGATTTAGCACCTTCTAC
>NW_020954260.1:0-7574 GCF_900497805.2 Vombatus ursinus
CATAGCCAGGCTGGGTGCAGAGTCTATTGATGAACTATTAATTTCCTAAGAAACTCAATACCTTAGCACTGGAGGGATACTGACATAGGAAACTGTGAATCTTGTCCATAAGGCTTATTTATGACATGATGATATAGACAGAGTAGGGAACTTCTTAGAAAGGGTGATTTGACAGACACCCAAAATGTCTGCCCATCCCATCTCCAAATCTCTCTAGCACTGACCTGTAAACTCTACTCATTCACAGTGATCTAGTAGGGCAGGCCTACACAACCTGTGGCCTGCAGACTGCTTGTGGCCTGTGGGCACATGAAAGATTTTCAGATGGCCCATGAAAAATGCAGAGTATGTGTTCCTCTCTATTTTTCATTGGCCACCCAAAATCCTTTGGCTGGCTGCAGGTTGTGTAGGCCTGTAGCAGGAGACAAACTGGTGGTTCTGGATTTGCAGAAAGCAGGCCTGTCTCCCTGTCCACTTCCTCCCTTGGTTCTCCTTTCCTTCTGTGTTTGGGCTTAATCATCATCTGCCAAACTTTGCAGGGTTGGGAAAAGTGTGGGTGGTAACCTGGGCAGAGTTTAGGGGTTACTAACCTAGGGCTAACCCCAGGATGAAGGCTGCACATTTTCAGCACCACTTTCCTCCTTCAACTTTCTTCTAAAATAACTGGACACAATCTCTGTCTGCTGGATATCGAAATGGGGGAGGGGAGAAGGAATGCTGGCAAAGCCTCTGCATTAGGAGGGGATTCCAATATGGGCCTCAGGAAGGAATTCAAAAGTCAATTTGTACATCTCTCCTGGGAATGTGGAGGCAGGTGGGGGAGGGCTGCTGAAGGAGACAATTAAGAATTACTGTGCACCTCCTGTGAAACTTTACCTGGATTCTGCTTTGTCTGGATTTCCTCTTTTCATTCAAGAGGAGGATAGCACTGGCAAAGTCTCTAGAGCAGGAAAATATTTCAATATGAGCTCTAGGCAGGAGCTTCTCTATTCAGACTGAATCTTTGCTGAGGAAATATTCAATGTCTATGGAAGCAGCATCAGCTGATCTTAATCACCAGTTGCCATGATGATTGGTCTGTTTCCAACCAAACCTTAAATCCTGAGTTTCTGGCTCTCATACTAGGTAGATTTTTAGGAAGCTCCTGTTTTTATCCCTCAGTTTACAGGAGAGGTGGGTGTCTACATTAGAAAATTTGGGTGGGAGGATTTTTTTGGTATTGTTGTTTTTGTTTTTATCCAAATCTATTACTGTTTTAAATAACATTATCTGAAAGTTAAGTCACTTGAACTAAATGATACTGACTGATCGTCATGGGAAAACCCACTGTTGAGGCTTATGAGTTCTGACGCATAACTTCCCTCTCCTCTGGACTACATCTATATATGTGTGTGTGTGTGTGTGTGTGTGTGTGTATAGATATATATATCTATATACACGTATATTTTTTTTTGGTGAGGCAATCAGGGTTAAGAGACTTGCCCAGGGTCACACAGCTAGTAAGTGTCATGTGTCTGAGACTGGATTTGAACTCACATTCTCCTGACTCCAAGGCCAGAGCTCTATCCACTGCGCCACCTAGCTTCCCCTTCTGAACTACATTTAAACCTTGAGGAGAAGTGTAGCAGGCACCTTCTGGAAGCCTGACCTAAGAGTATAAGTGAGGATTGGACACTCCAAGCCTGTACTGAACATGGATTGTATCGGTTGATTCTCACAGGTTCCTTAGAGATATTATCATTCCTGAATTACAAGTGAGGAAACAGATTCTTAGAGGTTAGGGGACTTACCATGGTCAGAAATCTGTTATGTGTCAGAGAAAGGATTTCAAACCCATGTTCTTTCTGACTCCAAGTGCACACCAACCCTTATCCCCAGTGTATCATGTGTCTGTTTTCATTTTCGTTTATTATTTTTTAACTTCAATCACCCCCCAAACAGACTCTCACTCATAATGAACAAAATCAGTGAGAAAATCTGACCCACACAATGACCACACTTGAATGTATATATAATATTCTGCACATCTAGTCCCCTACCTCTGTACAAAGAGGAAGGAAGATCATACTGTCTCTTGAAGAAAGGTTAAGATAGTATTACAAGTCCAAGATACATCATGGGTCCCACCTGTAAATATGTAACCTCATCAACATCTCACAGTTGCTTTAGGAGTTACTGTGTACAGACATTTTCTGCTCTTGCTGGGCATTCATCAGGCTGCACTTAGCTATGCTGGGCATTAAAATTCTGCCATTAAAACTGCAAAGAACCTCAGAGGCCATCTAGTCCAATTCTACAGTTGAGCACACTGAGTCACAGAAGTGACTGGCCCAAGGTCATATAGGTAGACAGCACAAGAAGCAGGATTTTAACACAGGTTTAGAGACATCACTACTACCAGTCTTCTTATCAGTGAACAGCTGGGCCTCTATGGGGAGCCTCAGCTTCTACTCATTGTTTCCCAGGGTAATATTTGGCTTATGTCTAGGTCACCATAGGGAAAGGGTAATGGAACTTTCTATTTCATGAGCACAATCAGGCTCACAACAAAGCAAATATAAGACTGGGTTTATTTCACCTGATGAATAATATAAATCATACAGGAGTGGAGATGAGCTCATTACCTAGATTATTGTACTCATTTAATAAATCCCTGTAGGGTTGATTCAGCCAATAAAGAAACAAGACAAATCACCGTCCCTCCACAGTGTTCTCCACCTCCCCAAGGATGGTGTTAGAGGTAGAAGACTTCCAAAGACTATAAAGGGGGGAATGTGTGTCACATGCTTGGGGGTGGGGGTGAGCTGGCTGGTTAGGAAGAGCAGGGGTTTGTACTATCAAGTTAGATCATTCACCCTGTGTTCTTACTTCCTCCTTCTCTCTCATCCTAAAAGAAACATATGCCTTTAGTCAATGTTTCCTCTTTCAACACTGTTTCACTTGATGAGATTTTATTATGCTTTAATGAGGCCATATTCTCTACCTGCTTAAGCAATCCTTTTCCACCTCTCTCCTCCAGCATATTGCTTCCTCTCTCATCCTCATTCTTTCATGTATTTTGAACCTCTCCCTGTCTACTGGCTCATTCCCTACTGGCTACAAACATGCTCATGTCTTCCCCATCCTCATAAAGCCATCACTCATTTCTCCGATCCCCAACTATCAACCATCTCTTCTTCCTTTAGTGGGTAAACTCTTTGAAATGGCTATCTACAATGGTTCTTCTGCTTGCTTGCTACTCTCTTCAAACCCATTATAATTTGCCTTCTAAACTTATCATTCCACCAATCCTACTGTCTTCAATGTTACCAGTGATCTCTTAGTTGCCAGATCCAATGCTCTCTTCTCAGCCCTCCTTCTCCCCAACCTCTGTGCATCCTTTCACACTGGTGATAACCCTTTCCTCCTGGTATATTATTTTTTTCTCTAGTTTTTTTTTTATTCCCTTTCCCTAGAGACAGCATCCTCTGCTGGTTTTCCTATAAACACAACTACTCTTTCTCATTCACCTTCACTAGATCATGCCCTCTAACTGCTCTAACTGTAGGTATCACACACAGTTCTATCTTTGGCCCTCTTCTCTTCCCTCTTTATACTGTTTCCCTTTTTGATCTCACCAACTTACATTGATTTCATAGCCACCTATGTCCTGATGATTTTTAATTCTTACCCTGCTCCAACCTGTCTACTCACCTTCATTTCTACTTACCTTGCACCTTCAACAGTCTTTCAGGAATTTGGAATGGGATGTCCAGTAGAGATTTCAACTCAATATGTCTATAACCAAACTGAGCTTCTCCTAAATCCCTCCTGTCATCTATATTAATGTAGAGTACACCATTACCTCTCAGTCCCACAAGCTAACAACGTAAGTGTTATCTTTGGTTACTGATAATCTCTCATTCCACAAGTCAAATCTCCATCCAAAGCCTTTAGTTGCCACTTTTGCAAAATCTCTACTCTATGCCCCCTTCTTCCCCTAATAGTGCTACCACTCTGCTGCAAGCTTTCATCATCTCATACATGCACTGATCTTGTATTGCAAGAGCTGATTCTTGTGTTTTCCTTTCCCCAAGTCTCTCCTCACTCCAATCCATCCTCCATTCAACCACCAAAGTGATTTTCCTAAAACACAATTCTAACCATATCATCCCCCCACTCAATTAACTCCGAAGTCTCCCTATCACCTTATAGATTAAATACCATGTCCTGCATATGGCATTCAATGCCCTTTATAACCTAGGCACCTCCTGTCTTTCCAGTCTTCTTACACTTTACTCCCTTCCACTTATTGTTTAATTTTGTGACAAAGGCCTCCTTGCTGTTCCATGACCAAGAAACTCCATCTCTTGACTCCAGTCATTTTCTCTGCCTATCCAACATGCTTGGTATGATTTTCATCCTTACTTCTCACTGCTGGCCCCCATGTTTTATTTTAAATGTGCTGTCAACAACTCATCTTTGACATGAAGTGTATCCCAAACCCTCCCAATTCTTGTGCCCTCCCTCTCTAAATAAAATCCTATTTATCCTGTATATAGCTTTATTTTGTTTGCTTTTTGATTCTCCAATTAGATTGTGAGCTAGTTGAGGGATGGATTTTTTTTTTGCCCTCTTTTTTCCACGCCCACCACTGAGCACGGTGCCTGGCAAATAGCACACACTTAATAAATACTTGCTGACTAATATGATCCCATGTAATTGTAAGACCCCCATTCCATTACCATACTTTTTTTTGATGTTTTGTATAGAAGTATATATGTATATATTTTAAATGCCAAGAAGTGCCTCTTGTTTGTCTTTGTATTCTCAGCACCTAGAGTAGTCCCCGGAATCCAGTAGCTGCTTTAAGAAAAGTTTTTTGAACAATTAGGTGACTTTAACTTTTATGATATGGTCTTTCGGTGACATCCGGTGTCCAATAAGAATATTGCATGTTTTGGGCAAGCCTTCCCCCTTGTGGCCATTTGAGATATTACAATTTCAGTCTGCCATCACGTGTCCAAACACTAGTATTACATTTTCTCTTATTTTAAACCGTGTTTTTCCTGGATTTTTGAATTTGAGAAAAATAACTTGCTGTTTAGAAAGGCAGAAAGGAGCCAAATGAAATCCTGAATTTTTGAACTAAAGTACATAATGAATTCTTTCAAGTTACAGTAGAAATTCAGACTAAATCTTCACCACTGAAGTTACTCTTTATATTCCTAATCTTATCAGAAGTGATATGATAAAGGTAAAAATGTAATAGTAGTGGAGTGAAAATGAAGCAGGCTTCACTCTACAGTGGCTGGCTGTCTAGGTAACATTAATTCCAATTTCACAAGAGTAAAACTGTGGCAAAACAAGAAAATGTTTGACCTGAATGTTGAAGGAAGTGTATAAAATAAGTTGCAAAGTAAGAGTACGACAATCATACCTATTGCAATCAGCTTAAAAAGTTTCTAAGAAGTCATTGTTAAATTTTCAGGAGTTTTTTGAAGTTGTTATTGTTGTTTGTCCTTCCTTTGGGAACAGGATCATAGCATCAGGCAAGTGATGCCATGACTTGCAATTTAATTGGATTGAAGTGAGGGAGGGCTGTGCAGTCACCAGCCTTACTTTCTCCCCCAGAGCCACCCTGGTCCAGTGGCAAGATATAAATTCTGATGACTGAAGATGGCCCTGGAAGCAGTGGGACACCTTGGCCTTTTGAAGTTAAGGCCTTCTTCGGGTATCAGTTTGAGTGAGGCAGTATCCATTCAGTGATTAAGGCCAGTTAAGAAATGACTTTTGGCCAGAAACCCTGAGGGTCTTCCCCTCCCAGACTGATTTTGTTTTTGACTTGGTAAAAGAGGTCATTCGTTGTTTCAGTTCTTACCCATCCTTAACCAAGGTGATTGATAAACAGCTGGAGCACAGTACAATCAGCTCCTGCACAGCTAATGTTATTTTTCGCTTGAAAAGAAAGGGTGTCTGCCAAGGGATTCAAAATTCTTCCAAGACAGGCTCTGCTTTACTTTCCTGTTTGCATCTGCAACACATGGAGTAATACTTGGAATTTAGTAGTGGTTCAAGAAACTTTTACCGTAGGGGCAGCTAGTTGGCACACTTAAATATAAAATCAAAAAGGAAAAAAAGAATATGCCCATGTACATAGCAGAACATAAGAGAGGATTCAATATAAAACCATATATTTGTATTTCACGAGAACCTATGTAATAAATCCTAACCACTGTTTTCAAACCCAGCCAGCTTTTCTATTTCCTTCTCTGTTTTCTGCTATGCACTTTTTATTCTATTTTTCTTTCTCTTCCTGCCCCACCTTAGAGAAAGCTACAATGAAATATATATATATTTATATGTATACACATATATATCCATATATATCCATCATTATCTATACATACATGTACATGTGTGTAATATGATACTATGCATATTTCTATGAGTCAGTTCTTTCTCTGTAGGTAAATAGCATCTTCCTTCATAGGTTCAAGTCTTTCCTTAATTTTCCAAATCACCCAGCTCATTGTTTCCTAAATTATACTCAGGCTCAATCATATAGCACAAATTGCTTAGCCATTCCCTAATTAAGAGCATCTGTCATTTCAGCCAATCTTATAGATGTAAGATGATATCTCGAAGTCATTTTAGTTGGCATTTGTCTAATCAATAATGATTTAGAGCATTTTCTCTTATATATAGTCTTCATTTCTCCATCAAAAAACTGCCTGTTCATATCATTAGACCATTCATCAACTGGGTTATGACTTGTAATTTTAGAAATTTGGCAAAGTTCTCTGTATATTTGAGAAATGAGACCCCTATGTGAGAGATCCTCTATGAAAGTTTTCCCCCAATTTTCTGCTTTCTTCCTAATCTTGACTATCTTGTTTTTATTTATACACGAATTTTTATTTTAAAATAATTGAAATTATCCATATTATACCTCATTGATGTTGTCTGTCTCTTCTTTCTTCACATATTATTCTCCTAACCATGAGTCTGATAAGTAATATGTTCTATATTCTTTTCATTTTTTTTCTTTTTAGGCAATTGGGGTTAAGTGCCTTGCCTAGGGTCACACAGCTAGTAAGTGTCAAGTATTTGGTCTGACGCTGGATTTGAACTGAGGTCCTCCTCACTTTCGTGCCAGTGTTCTATCCATTGTGCCACCTAGCTGCCCCTCTTTTCATTTTCTTGTATTATTTTCCCTTATATCTAGGTCCTGAGTTCATTTTCACCTTCTCTTGGTACATCGCTAATAGATTAGTCTATGCCCTATTTCTGTCAGACTGCTTGCCAGCTTTCACAACAATTTTTATGAAATAAGGAATTCTTATCCCCTCAATTTAAATGTTGAGAATTGTCAAACACAAAGTTACTATAGTCATTTACTATTGTGTATTTTATGTGTACTGTGTTCTAGTATTCCACTTCTCCATTTCTTAGCCAGTACCAGATAGTTCTGCTGTTTCTGCTTTATGGGTAAATTCATCCCATTCATATTCTAAGTTATCATTTCTTGATGTGTATTTCCCTCCATCCTATTTTTCCTCACTATCCTTCTGGTCCTACTTACCCTATCCCTC
>NW_020954261.1:0-30819 GCF_900497805.2 Vombatus ursinus
TTCATCCAATGTTTTCATAGCTGTGTTTCCTGTAGTATCTGATAGAGTGACAGTTATTTGAGAGTTTGTACTAGAAACTTAAGTGGGCTTAAGATCTTGGGTCCTACCAGGTATAATTCCCTTTTTCTCTTTAAAGAATAAGATAGGGAGACAGAGTCAAGATGGTGGAGTAAAGGTAGGAACTCACCTGAGCTATCCCCTAAACTCCTCCAAATACCTTTAAAAATGACTCTAAACAAATTCTAGAACAGCAGAACCCACAAAAAGACAGTGAAACAAATTTCCAGCCCAAGACAACTTGAAAAGTTGGCAGGAAAGATCTGTTGCACCAGGGTGAGAGAGGAGTGTAGTCCAGTACAGGCCAGGCCCCAGCAAACACGGAGCAGCCTTGGGGTGACTGAATCCCTGGCATCAGTAGTGGTTTCCAGACCCCTCTGCCCATAGATACTAAAAACAGCTTAGTCCAACGCAGGTGTGCCATCACAGCCCAGCCACAGCAAACCAGAGCAGGCCTTGGAAATCATTGAATCAGCAGTTACAGCAGCTGTTTCTAGAGCTCTCATCCCACAGATGGTAAAGGAGTAGAACAACTGATCAGAAGAAGATTACAAAGGTCTCTTTGCTAGCATTGAGGAAGAACTCTGTTGGTTTGTACATACTCGGATCCGGGTCCCAGTACTGGGTGGCAGTCTCAGAACGAGGAGGAGCATCAGTACACCAGAGCTTGTGGCAGAAGTGTGGGGGGTGGGGAGGAGAGACACTCCTCACAGTTCCAGGGCAGAAAAGATGTTTATGGTCACTCACAGATCACAAGATAACTGGTAGAGGCCCAGAGAGTAGTAAATATGTCTCCTTAGATCATGCCACCTTGGAAGAACTGAAAAATTACAGGTCCCTAGAAGTATCTCTGAAAACAGTTGCACAAAACCCTTGAAGTAGTACACCCTCCACACTGGAAGCAGAGCCCTACCTTACCAGAGGTAAATAGTCAAGTAATTAGTTGGGAAAATAAGCAAACAGTGAGGGGGAAAAAAACCCTCAATCTATAGAATCTTACTTTGGTGACAAGGAAGATCAAAACACACAATCAGAAGACAACAAAGTCATAGCTCCTACATCCAAAGGCTCTAAGAAAAATAGGAATTGGTCTCAGGCCATGGAAGAGCTCAAAAAGGATTTTGAAAACAAGTAAGAGAGGTAGAGGAAAAATTGGAAAGAAAAATGAGAGTGATGCAAGAAAATCATGAAAAACGAGTCAACAGCTTGGTAAAGGAGACACAAAAAAAATACTGAAGAAAATAACACCTTACAAAACAGACTAGGCCAAATAGTAAAAGAGGTCCAAAAAGCCAATGAGGAGAAGAATGCCTTAAAAAGCAGAATTGGCCAAATGGAAAAGGAGGTCCAAAGCTCACTGAAGAAAATAATTTCTTAAAAATTAGAACGGAACAAATGGAAGCTAATGATCCTATGAGAAATCAACAAACGATAAAACAAAACCAGAAGAACAAAAAAATTTTGGACAATGTGGAATATTCCATTGGAAAAAAAAAAACTGACCTGCAACACAGATCCAAGAGAGAGAATTTTTAAATTATTAGACTACCTAAAAGCAATGATCAAAAAAAAAAAATAAATAAAAAGAGCCTAGACATCATCTTTCAAGAAATTATCAAGGAAAACTACCCTGATATTCTAAGAACCAGAAGGTAAAATAGAAATTGAAAGAATCCACCAATCACCCCCTGAAAGAGATCCCAAAAGTAAAACTGCCAGGAATATTATAGCCAAATTCCACAGTTCTTAGGTCAAGGAGAAAATATTACAAGCAGCCAAAAAGAAATATTTCAAGTATCATGGAGCCAGAGTCAGTAACACAAGATTTAGCAGCTTCTACATCAAAGGATTGGAGGGTTTGGAATATGATATCCCAGAGGGCAAAGGAGCTAGGATTACAACCAAGAATCACCTACCCAGCAAAACTGAATATAATCCTTCTGGGGAAAAAAATGGACATTCTATGAGATAGAAGACTTTCAAGCATTCTTGAAAAGACCAGAGCTGAATAGAAAATTTGATCTTCAAATACAAGACTCAAGAGAAACATAAAAAGGTAAACAGCAAAGGGCAATCACAAGGGACCTAATAAGGTTAAACTGTTTACATTCCTACATGGGAAGATGATATTTGTAATTCATAAGACCTTTCTCATTATTAGGGTAGTTAGAAGGAGTATATATAGAGAGAGGGCACATGTATAGTGTGACTATAAAGGGATGATTTCTAAATAAAATCAAGGGGTGAGAGAGGGATATACTGGGAGAAACAGAAAAGAGAGAGGTAGAATAGGGGTAAATTATCTCACATAAAAGAGGCAATAAAAAGCTTTTACAGTGGAGGGGAAGAGGGGGGAGGTGAGGCAGAGTGAGTGAACCTTACTCTCATCAGAAATAGCTCAAAGAGGAAATATACATGCGCAATGGGCTATAGAAATCTATCTTACCCTACAGGAAAGCGGGAGGGGACAGGGGTGGGGGTTTGTGATAGAAGGGAGGGCAGATTGGGGGAGAAGCAAAACACTTTTGAAGAGGGACAGTGAAAGGAGAGAGAGAATAGAATAAAGGTAGGGAGTAGAATAGGATGGAGGGAAATACAGTTAGCAATAGTAACTGTGAAAGAATTTTTTGAAGCAAGTTTCTCTGGTAAAGGCCTCATTTCTCAAACATATAAAGAACTGAACCAAATTTATAAAAATAAGAGCCATTCCCCAATTGATAAATGATCAAAAAGTATGGTTATTTTTTAGCTAAAGTAATCAAAGCTATCTGAAGCCACATGAAAAAATACTCTAACTCACTATTGATTGGAGAAATGCAAATTAAAAGCAATTCTCAGGTACTACCTCCTATCTGTTAGACTGGCTAACAGGACAGAAAAGGTAAATGAGAAATGTTGGAAGGGATGTGGGAAAAATGAGACATTAATGCACTACTGGTGGAGTTGTGAATTGATTGAACCATTCTGCAGAGTAGTTTGGAACTATGCCTAAAGGGCTATAAAACCAAGAATACTCTTTGACCTAGCAATACCACTACTAGGTCTGTATCCCAAAAGAGATAAAAAACAAAAAGGAAAAGGACCTATACGTACAAAAATATTTATAGTAGCTCTTTTATGGAGACAAAGAAATAGAAGTTGAGGGGTTGTCCATCAATTGGGAAATGGCTGAATAAGCTGTGGAATGTGATTATGATGGAATTCTATTGTACCATAAGAAATGGTGAGCAGGATGCTCTCAGAAAAACCTAGAAAGACTTGCATGGGCTGATGCCAAGTGAAACGTACTGTGTACAAAGAAACAGCAATATTTTAAGATGTTCAGCTGTGAATAACCACAATGATCCAAGACAACTCTGATGGACTTATGATGAAAAACGCTATTTATCCCCAGAGAAAGAATTGATAGTGCCTGAATACAGATTGAACTTTTTTTTAACTTTCTTTATTTTTCTTGAGTTTTTTGGTCTATGTTTTCTTTCACAACATGAATAATAGTTTTGCATGACTATACATGTATAACCTGTCTCAAACTGCTTGCCTTCTCAATGAAGGGGGGGTGGGGAGAGAGGAAAGGAGAGAATTTGGAACTCAAAGTTTTAAAAACAAATGTTAACTTGTTTTTACATGTAACTGGGGAGAAAAAATAAAGTTAAAAAAAATCTGCTATGGCTATGGTAAGCTATTGCTATTTTCAACTTCAAAAAGAAAAAGATAAATGGTAGTTGCTAAATCATTAAAATAAACAAACACAAAAAGATGGAAAAACAATAAAATGCTTAGGCTTTGATAGACTAACAGGAAAATCCTTTTGCCTGACACCAGGCATTGAAGAAAACCAAAGGTGTTCTTTATTCTTTATGCCAATTAACAGTTCCATAATGAACCCTTCTTAAAATGTTAATTTACCACGGCCTACAAAGAGAGTTTTTAGGTGCACAGAGCCTGAACCCTGTCACAGCTGCCAGATTCCGTTTCTACAGCAACTGTCAGCATTCTGTTAAGCTTCCCTGCGTGAGTTGAAGAACAATCCAACATCCAATTCCAAAGATGAGCAGCTCCATAAATGTATGCAAAAGGCAAAGAATGTAATTACACTTTCCTCAAAAGGATGCCAAGAACAACTACAAATCTTACCAGCAAAGAATAGCTATTTGGAAGAACGAAAGCAAAGGATACACCATACACTCCCTCACACAAGGCACCTCCCACACTCAGTTTCACTGCTTCTCCTAGGAAAGGGGAAGGTCTAGACTTTGCAGCT
Organism: Vombatus ursinus; assembly: GCF_900497805.2. Classification (NCBI taxonomy): domain Eukaryota; kingdom Metazoa; phylum Chordata; class Mammalia; order Diprotodontia; family Vombatidae; genus Vombatus; species Vombatus ursinus. The sequence continues at coordinate 4,322 of NW_020954261.1, forward strand.
CCAAGGTTCAGAGCCAGAATCTGGAATTCCATCGTGAGCAAGGCCTTCCAACATTTGCATGTAATCTTGTTTCAGTCACCACTTTTCTTTGCTTTCAGTTCTCCAGGGATGAAGAAGGCTATATTGGGAAGAGCACTGATGTAGGAGTCTTGTGTCTTGACATGGCTAATCCACACTCAGCCTTTATAGCCTCCTCCTCTGCAATGCTGGCAAATGCCACCTCCCCTACCAAACTCACAGAAGCGTTTCTAGAACTAAATAAGATAATGTAATTGCAAGTGCTCTTAAAAGGATAAGACACCATGCAAATATAAGGGATGTTGCTGTTGCTGCTTCTCTACCTTCACAACAGCCAGAACTTCCTGTGAAAGCTTTAGATTGTGAGAAGTTTTGTTTGTTTTTGAGCAGTAAACTGGGAAAGAACACTTATTCCTGGTTCTCTTAAGCTAAAAGGCTCAGAGTAACATTTCCAATTAATGAAATTGTAGTATGTTATAGTCAACTACTACCTATAGCTTAGTTTTTGGATTCACTTCAAACTTTTCTTTTTCTGTACTCTCAGATTTAGTCCAATAATAAGGTGGGCTTACAGACTGCTTTCCTGTTTTCATGAAGTACTGTAGCCCTCTCAGTCTTTCAATAAATAACATCCAGAATAGCAACCACTCAACAATTTCCAAAACCTACTGTACAAATCACAAATCTCAATTTTCCTCCAGAATGGCTAAATTTTATGATAGTCTTATTTCTCTCTCAGCTCTTTGACTGCCTTAGGAAAGGTATGACTACCAGATTGGCCATTTTTCAACGTGAAGATGTGGAAGCTTTCACAGAATTTCAGCCTCTAAAATTTGGAGAGGTCCTTAGAGGCCCTTTAATCCAGCCTCTACAAGATGAAGAATCCCTTTTAGAGCAGCCCCAACAAAAAGTCCTCCAGCCTCTGCTTAAAGACCTACTCAATGAGGGGAAACTCACCATTTCCCAGCAAGAAGACCAGTGCCCATTCTACTTTGAGATAGCTCAAGTTATCAGGAAGTATTTTTCTACATGGAACTGAAACTTGCCTTCCTGAAACTTCTACCTGACTCCTAGTTTGGCTTCTTACAGCCAAACATAGGAAGTCTAATCCCTCTTCCACATGATAGCCCTGCAAATACTTGGAAATTGCTATCATATCCCCTTTAAGTCTTCTCTTCTACAGGATACACATTCCCAGTTCCATCAGATGATCCTTATATGGCATAGTCTCCATTCTTTTCACTAACCCAACTGCTCTCTTCTACTTTCAATTGGCAGAGGCTGCTTGGGTTTTTGGTAGGACAATGTTATTTTATCCCTTGAATGTACTACAAAAGTAATAATTAAAGTAAAAGTAATAATCAAATTACTATTAACTTAATTATTTAAATGAATTAATAAATTAATATTAAAAGTAATAATTAAAATAAGAACCAAGACATGAGCATCACTTTGTAGGGGACAAGGATCTATCCAAAAGGACATTTGGAAAGTTTAGCCTTTGGATTCATTCACTCTATTGTTCTGTCACATTTTTTATTCTTTCTCATGCAACATGAGAACCAGTTTTGTAGACAACTATGTGTGTCTATGTTCTAACCTAACAATAACAATTCACAGAGGAACAACAGTAAGAAAGAGCTATTTTTGTTTTATTCATATTTATTCTCTAAGAAAGGCAGATTGTAGGGAAGACAGATAAAAGCTTCAAGTTCAAGTAAACATTCTATGATAACCTACAAGAATAACCAGCCATCATCTATTAACTTTCTTATTCTATCTCTCTGCATCTCACAAAGGATAAAGGTGAAGAATGGCAAAGGCTGAAATCTTGTTATATAGAGGACATAAGATCTTAAAGGGAAGAAACTCCGATATCATCAGGAAGCAGAGAAAGTGATGAGTTGTAGGAGAGCAATTTCTTTATAATCCATTAGGTAATTGCACTGCAGGAAAAACGAGCTATCAATTATGAGTTACTGCCTTAAAAGCATGGTGAGAGAGTGGGAGGGAGATTAAATACGGTGAAAACTTGACAGTGACTAATTTTCTTAGCAATTTAATAACTGTACCTCATATTTAAGACTAGAAGGGGAAAAGAAGATTATCTTTCACTTTAAGACTTGAAACAAAGCCTAGATACTACACTGTATATTTATTCAGTAAGACTAGATTTCATCAACGTCATCTAAAAATCACATCTTTACTCCCTCCCATTCCCCATCACATTAAGGTCCATAAATGGCACAAGTTCTAGAATAGTTCACTCATCACCATTCCATTCAACATGTACATTCTTGGCTTATTTCCAATGAGTCAAAGGATCTTCCTTTACCCTCCCCAACTTCCAAAAATAGCAAGTGGAGCACCAACCTGGAACATAGTTGATTCCACAGTCTATTACTATAGCTCCAGGTTTAATCCATTCTCCTCTCACCATTTCAGGCTGTCCAGTTGCAACCACAAGAATATCAGCTTTATTCACCTGTCAAAAAAAGGGGGGGAAAAAACAAAAACAATCATAGCAGTAAATAGAAATTGATACTAGAAATGCAGTCAAGAAGTGGAAAGGGCATTGGGATGGGAAGATAACATCAGGAATCTTGTCTTTTCCTCTAAGCTATCTCAGACAAGCCTTGTAAGTCACTTAACTTCTTAGGTTTCAATTTCCTCATCTATAAAATAGGGATACGACCATGTTCTTTGTAGGGACATTGTGAAAGAAATTTACTGGGGATATTTGAGGGGAGAGGTTGAGAGGAAAGCCTTACAAATGAGCCAAAGACTCATTACTAAAAATACCAAGTGAAGCTATTTCTGATATTTATCTCCTTCAATTCTACAAGACACATCTCTGTTCACAGAAGCATTAGCCTCATCTTATTATGAATACAAAAATCTGGCTGAACATCTTGATTTAGACATTTGCCTATGATCACAAAGACATTAGAATTTATTCTTGTTCCGTGCTAAGGATTTCAGTGTAGTCAGAAAACAAACTGCCACTGTCCAAGTGCTACTTTGTGACATCCAATTCCCTGCACCCTTATGACATAGCACACTTTTGGACAGCTAACACTGATAAACCTTAGGTATACACTATTCCCTGAAGATCTTACCTCCTCAGACAACTGGATAGTCTTTGAATGGCATGTGGTCACTGTGGCATTATTCCACAGAAGCAAGTCATGCATTGGTGCACCAACAATCTTGCTACGTCCAACCACCACAGCATGCCTACCGGCAATTTGTACTCCTGAAAGAAACCCCAGAATCGATCTCAAACACAGAGGCAAGAGGAATTTTTTGTTCATAATGCTACCTATATTTTACTTGGGTCAGAGGGAATAAGTGTACACGTATGGGCTTCTATCATAAGTCAGAAACTTTTTAAGTTTCTTCACCTCCCTTCATTATTGGGTGTAAATTCTCTGCTTTTAAGTTTGAGTAACAAATAGAGACTTGGACATGCACTCCTTCTTGCTGTGGGTTTTCTGAAAGCAGCTTAAGCAAAATCCATTCACTGAGTCATAGCAGAGTGGGAAGAAAACCCATACACATACATTAAAAAAAAAAAACCACAACTTGACACACAGCTAAACAGCTAAATGGAAGAAGGTACCAGACTAAATTACAAGAAACAAAAGTTATAAGCAACAAAGCTGGGGTGGGGTGGGTGGGGTGGAGAGAGAAGGGGAGAAAAGGGAGACAGAAAGCAGAGAAAGATTATTAGATTAATGAGTATGTAGTTTCATTTTCCTTAACTTCAAGAAAAATGATATACTGGAAGAGTGTTAAGAGTTCTCCTTGCCCAATTTCCCTTGAAGTTGGGGGTCTGGGCAGAGGCTATGGCTGGAAAATGAGAAGGGTCCAGAGATTCAGAGCTGGAAGGGATCTTATATCTAGTGTAACACCTTCACTTTGCAGAGGAGGAAACCGAGACCCTGGAAGGTGAGGTAACCCATAGGAGCCCAGATCCCCCAACAAACATCTCCCCAAAACTAAAAATGTCCCGTTATCTGGTAAAATAAGGAGAATCACATACAGAGTCCTGCACCAGGCCTATGAGTGCACAGAAGCACTGACAAAATCCTGCAGGAACCTTGAAATGGACCAGCTGGGACAGGTCAAGAGAGCAGTACAAAGCAGACTTGGGCAACTGGAAAGGAATAGTGTGGCCTCCACCTAGGAAGGGGCCACTCCAGCCCACTGGCAAGAGAAGAGCCCTGAACAAAGAACAGTTGGGGGCAACCCCAAAGTCTTCTGGTAGGGACTCAGTGTGGGAAAAGCTATAGCAGCACCTAAGGCAGGGAGAAAGACCAGAGCCATGTGGCAATAGGGAGTCCTCACAGTAGTTTAGGTAGGAGTGCTGGCAGTATGCCCCTGGGCTTGGCAGCAAGGGGAAAGGCAAAGCCCAATGCTGGGGCAGCACTGGAATCCCTTGGGGGAATGTTCTAATCTTGTTCACCACATATGGAATCAGGTGAGGCCTGCTCATTCCCTTCAGGAGTGCAAGAACAGTGTCTGACCCAAGCATAGAACACGCCCCCTCCCTGTCCCCAACCAAGACCCTGAAACAGTTAATATGAACAAACCAAGAAATCCAACAAACATTATGAGGAAATACCTTGGACAGAGACACAAGGTGGGGTGTTAAACCCAAGGAAGTGAGCAACCTTACAACAAATAAGGCATCAACCCCTTAGAAGACATGATGGAAAACCTTTTCTAAGAACTAAATACCATGAAAATTAGAAAACATCAAACAGAAAATGACTCAATGAAACAAGAAAAATTAAAACAAAACCACAAAATGAGTGGAAAAAAAAACCAAACAAAGTAAAAAAAAAGAAAAAAAATTGAATATCATAACAATTGACCAGGCAAATAGGTCAAAGAAAGCTAATCTAAAATTATCAAACTTTCTGAAAAATCATGACACTATCTCTCCAACAAAAAAGTCTTGCTACCGTATATCAAGAAATTATAAATGAAAACTGCCCAGAATTCTTAAAACCAGAAAGCAAAGTGGAAAGAGAAAGAATCTACCAATCACCAAAAATCACCAAATGGCCAAAAAATAGAGTTCAAATACCAAGGAGCCAAAGTCAAGATCATACAAGATTTGGCACCTGCCACTTTGCAGAAGAAGTGAGTTTGGAATGATATCCCAAAATATAAAAGACAAAGGCTTACAATCAAGAATAAAATATTTGGCCAAACAAAGTATAATCCTTTGGGGGAAAAATGGACCATCCATGAAATAAGAGTATCTCCAAGAATTTCTGATAGGCCAAACCAGAGGAGATATTTTGAAATAGAAACATAAAAGACATTCTCATACACTGTAATATTTAGAAAAGGGGTTTCAAAGCATGATTCAGGTGTAAGTGACCTGCATTACTCAATCAATACATTAGGTAACTAACAGCTGACCTATTTCATGTGCAATTTATGTTATGCTTCTCTAATTGACAGTAAATTAATTTTAGACAGGAAATTTAAGTATTAGAGTCAGCTTAGCAGACTGAAAACTAACTTTGGAGTAAGGAAAATCTGGGTTCAAATCCAACCTCAAATACATACTAGCTGTCTGATTCTGGATAAATCACTTAATCTCTCTGTGACCCTGGAAACCAAGACTATTGAGCTGCAGAAATGTTGCATCAGGAGCAGGGAGTTTCCTCACCAGAATTTCTCTACATCAGTGAAACTACAGGTAAGGAAGAAAAAATTAATGTCCTAAAAGATAAATGGCAATAAGACTTGAGTTTTTGTTGCCAGTTACAACCAAGCACCACTTATACTTGGGGAAAAAAAGCTGGTCAAATAAAACTTGCCATATAAGATATGACTGCACCAACTTCTTTAAATAGTAAATAACTTCTTATACATATAACATTTGATTTATAGGAAAGTGCATACAAGGCTAAAGCATTTTCAGCAATAAGTTTTAAAAATATATACGAAGGGCAGTTTTCTGAATACCACAAAAGCACATAGCTAAAACCAAAGTATTTGCAATGGAGAAATACCTGAAGCTTTCCCCATAAATGCAAGAGTAAGTCAAGGATACTCACTTTCTGATTCCTTTCATTTCATAGTTCTAGAAATGCTAGCACTCACAAAAAGATCAGAGAAAAATATTAAAGGTATAAACATAGGTAAAGAGGAAACAAAATTACTTCTGTTTCCAATGTACTTCTTCATGAAACTAGACAAATTAATTACAATAAGCAGTAATCATAAAGAAACTATTTGATACTTAAAAAAAAAAAACAAACAGATCAGTGGAATAGATTAGATAAGAACAGTAGCTTATAAATACAAGCATTATATATCTATAGTGCTTTAAGGTTTGCAAAGTGCTTCACATATAGTATCTGATCTGATCCTCACAACAATCCTAAGAGGTAGGTGCTATTATTATCCACAAGTTACAGCTGAGAAAAGTGAGGCTGAGAGTTAGTAAGTGATGGAGGCAAGATCTGAAATGAGTTTTCCTGACTCCAAGTCTAGCTCGCTATATAGTACACTATTTTGTCTCAGAAACATCAAACTCAATAACCCACAGTGCTTGATAAACCTGAAATTATACATTGCATGGGCAAGAACTCTCTATTTAACAAGAATTAATGGGAAAGTTGCAAAGTACGATAAGAGAAATTAGAATCAACTAAATTAGAAATTAATATCTTAAGCCATATACAAAGAGCTCAAAATGGATATGCAACCTAAATATTAAAAGTTGTGATAAATATGGAAATATGTTTTGTATGATTACATATGTATAACCTATATCAACTGCTTACTGTCTGGGGTGGGGGAAGAGATGAAGGAAGAGGATATGGCACTCAAAAAATGAATGCTAAAAATTGTTTTTACATGTAAATTGGGAAAAAAAAATATTATTTAAAAAAATTACCTTCCATTTGTTCTGTATATGTATCTATATGTATCTAGCTATTTACATGTTGACTCTCCCTTTAGAATGTAAGTTTCATAAGGCCAGGAACAATTTCTTGCCTTTCTCTGTATTACCCAACCCTTAGCACAGTGTCTGACATGTAATAAGTACTTAATAAGTGCTTGGTGACTAACTGATGAATGAATGTAAAGCCAATAAAAAAAATTACAGATAACTAAATAAAAGAATCCATTACTCTAAAAGATTAAAACAAAGATTTTTAATTTGTCATAAACAAACAGATTTCCAATGGTTATGATACATACAAGCTTGAGGAAGCATGTTTTTTATATAAACTTTGTAAGCTCTCCAGCAGTACCCAGTACAGAAAAGGTCCTTAAATTAATCCATGCTGTCTTACGTGGAATCAATGAATAGAAAGTATAAACATTAATAAAAGACGATAAAAAAGGGGAGGCTCTGAAAAATTAGCCTTACCTGTCTTTTTGATAAGTTCCAAGCATCCTTTAGGTGTACAGGGAATGAAACAATCCTCTAAGTCACCTCTAGCAAGCTTCCCAGCACTGACGCTAGTCAAACTGAAACATTAAATTAAAGGCAGAATGAGTGAGAACAAGGCAATTTAAACATTGGTATGGAGCTTCCCTGAGTTACCAATACATGTTTTAAAGATACAACAGCTTTAAAATGAAGTGACTCAAAAAGTCAAACACACCCATCCACATCCTTTTCGGGAGCGATGGTATTTGTCACCAGCTCAGTGCTAGTGTTCTTTTCTGCATCCAAAGGTAACTGGACCAGGAGTCCATGTACAGTAGGGTCTTCATTCAAAGATGTGATGCACTTTAAAACCTAAAAACAAATTTTACAAGTTAAAGAAGGTAGAGGGTAGGAATGGAGACTATTGTAAGGCAAAACATATCCAACCTCATTTCCCCTCTAAGAGTTTTAGTTCAGAGAGTTCAAAGAAAAAACCCACTATCATATAGGTCCTGCATATAACTTTCTTGTTAGACCAAAACACCTCCCAATAATATCTCTAGATACTAGAGAGGTATGTTGAGGTAGTAGTTAAAGAAAGGTTTGCAGGCAGTGGGTGGGAGAGGTGGCATGGGAACCGCTGGGGATAAATGGTCTAGATCTGTGATTTCATTGTTGTAAGGCATTCTCAGTGAAGAAGCTCCTACCAATGCAGATAGTTAGATAGAAGAATGCAACTTCTGCACTTTATAGTTCTAGAGAGATGTCTGGGACACTGAGAAGTTAAGTAACTTGTCCAAGGGCACACAGTTAATGCATCAGAGATAACACTTGAACCCAGGTCTTCCTGACACTGAGGTTGGTTCTCTAATCAGTACGTTGCTCTGCTTCTCAGCCTTCCTTCTTACTCAGCCATTTAGGGCCCTGTTATGAGCTTATTTTTATTTCTTATTAATGGAATGCTTTTGTTCACAAGTCAGTTGAATAAGCATTTATTAAGTGCCTACTACCAAACAATCAAAAAGCATTTATTAAAAATCTACTCAAAGAAAGTTTGTAAAGGCAAAAATGACATCGTTTCTGCCCTGAGAGTCTTCTTTCTATAGAAGGAGACAACAAATATACATATAAATACATAAAACAGATACAAGGTAAATTTTTTTGGGAGGGGGGTTATTAGCAGCCAGGATGATCAGAAAAGGCCTCATGTAGGGAACGGCATTTGGGCTGAGCTTTAAAGGGAATTAGGGATTCAAAAGGTAGAGGTGAGGTGAGGAGGAAATGGATTCAAGGCCTGAGGGTCAGCCTGTGCAAAGGTACGGAGATGGGACGGAATGTCATGGATGAGGAATAGGACAGCAGGCCAGTCTGGCTGGAATGGAGACGAGATGAAGGCAGGAATATCAAACCAGCCTGGAAAAGTCAGCTAAGTGCTTTAAATTCCAAACAGAAGTTTGTATTTTATTCTAGAGACAAAACAGGTTTGTTGAGTAGGGAAGTGACCTGTGTTTGAGGAAGGTAATTTTGGCACTTGTGCTGGGAATTAATGAGAGAGGGGAAAAAGAATAGAAGCTGGGACAGCGATTAGGAAGACATTCCATACTCCAAGTATGAAGGTCTGATTATAGAATTTACCCCTTGAGAGTAAAGGAAAGGAGATTTATAAGAAACAATGGATTCAATATAGATATTAAATTTTTTATGTAATTTCATATGTAGAACCTCTTATGTAGAACTAGGTTATCTGTACCTCTTCTTATGTATTTGAGTTATTTTATGTGATGACTGTATGCTCTATGAGGACAGGGGTCAGGTATTTATTCTTTGTATTTCCCTTACTTACTAGCACAATGCTCTAAACACAGCAGACACTTAATAGATGTGTGTTGAATCACCTGCATCACAGGATTACACCATTTATTCTGGGTCTCTTCCCTTGAAGTAAGCAGCCTTGAATATGGGGCAAGGTATGTACCTATCACACACAAACCCCTTAGCCCTGAAAATGTCACAAATCATAACCACGATATGGAACCATAAGAAGGTTTGTTCCACATGAACCCAACAGCTTACCTCTGCCTCAGTTGAGTTTCTTGGTAATTTAATATGTGTGGCTCTGATTCCAATCTGTAAGAATGAAAATGTAAAACATGTTTAATGATCTAACTAGCTAGAAAAGTGGGAGGACTGAGAGAGGTATTTCTTGGGTAATTATGACTAGATATAGGTTAAAAGGTATTGTTTGCATTAAATTCCTATGTTCTAAAGGAATTTGTAGCATTCCAGTGATTCTGAAAGTGACGGACCGATCCCTGGGAGTACCCGGCACTTTCAAGCAGTCCACAAAGTTAAAACTATTTTCATAATAATACTAACACTTTTAATTCCTAATATGGTCAACAATGATAGGATATAGTCTATAAGCTCTTCAGGTGGGGTCCTCAATATTTTTTAAGAGGGTAAAAAGATCATGCAACCAAAAAGTTTGAGAACCACTGCCATAAAATTACCCATTTATTTCCCCACAATATTTCAGATTTATTGTGTTCCTTTAATTTTTCCATGCTAGCTTTCTGTTTAAGAAGAAAAGCAAGTAGATAAAAGACAGAGGCTCTAGTTAGAAGCCACGTATTTATAATTTGCAATACAAGTCAAATTAGGATAAAGGCATGATAATTTTAATTGGCGCAGAAGGGAGAGAAGTGGTGATGGGATTACTGTGCTAGCTAGCAGTACCACAGTAGATTTTACCTCCTCAGCAGCTTTTAGCTTCATACTTATATAAAGATTTGAATCAGCTCTATCTCCAACCTAGAACAAGCAAACACAAAATACTTAATGAGGTATAATACATAGGAAAGCCATTAAATTTTAGTTAGATAAAGTAGCTTTTTTTTTTTTAATAGAAATGAACCTTATTACAGCTAACTTTGAGGAATGTACCTAATGTATCTAGGAGACTTTAACATAGAAATACATAACCTTTGGAAATCATTAATTAGATATAGCTTATAGTCCTGTGCTATCATCTAAAATCTGAGTAAACAAAGATAACAAGGAACAAAAAAACCAGGGATCTAACATTCCCTCCTCCCTTCAGGGCTGAGGAAACTAGAAGGATTGCTTGCACTGCTTCTAGAGCAGTCTTAAAAGATCTATTAAACTCAAACTTGTTCCTAAGACAAAGAACTGTGCAGCTCTTGTTGGCAATAAACATTTGCAGAGAGTGAAACAATTTCTTTAGTATTTTGTAATATAAAATCGATTTTACACAGGAAGACTTATACATGAAGTAAGCAAAACCAGGGAAATAATATATACAATGATTTCAATAATGTAAATGCAAAGATTTGCACTGCAACTTATCTGAGTTCATCTGCTTTAGTTTTTTTAAATTTACATTAATTATAGTTGTCATTGTGTATACCAGAGATGTCAAACTCCTTGCCCGCAAAACTTCAGCAGGAAGCAGAATAAAATGTAATCAGAGAATATTCAACAAAGATAATGTTAATTTGTGGTTTTCTAAGTCAATATGTGGCTCCCAGGGATTCATTTCTACCACTGGTTTGCCTGGTTCTGCACCTGTTCATAGAAATTTTCCTGTGTTTCTCTGAATCCCTCATATTCATCCTTTTTCACAGGGACAAAAGTGTTCCAGCACACTCTCCTCTATGCACTGTACAACTGAGCTACTCTGGTCTTCTTTCTCTTCCTCAAAAACAACAGGTCATCTCCAGACTCCTCACCTTTTCACAGGCAATCTCCCATGCCTGGATTTCTCTTTTTCCTCACTGGATTTCACAGGAAGCCTTTCCTAGTCCTCCCCATTGCTAATGCTTTCCTCCTCAAGAAATTAACTTTCATTTACATTATACGTATCTTGTATGCAAAAATTTTTTGCATATTTTCTCCATTAAAATGTAAGCTCTTTTAAGGCAGGAACCATGTTTTTCTTCCCTCTCTTTTTCTTTTTTGGTATCCCCAACACTTAGCATAATGCCTGGAACATAGCAGCATTTATTAATAAATGCTTGTTGACCAACTGACATTCACCTATACCACAATTTACTCAGCCATTCTCCATTTTATGTGAACTCATTTTATTTCTAGTTTTTTGCTATCACAAAAAATGAACCACTACCTAATGTGTAAGACCAAATCTCAGCGTCCCAGGAAACTCTAACCTGTATTGGTATAGGGAATTCCTCACCAGGAGTTCCCTATACCAATGGAATCCCAGGCCCAGCTATAAAAAAGAACTGCTATTTTAAAATTCATGTTCCATGAGTCATCAGTAAAGAACCTGAGCAACTGCCTGTATAATGTACAACAAATATTAAGAATGGGGTCATGGGAGTTCTGTGATTGGATTGTGTTGGTTTTTATAGGAAAAGACAAGGAATACAATCTGACTGAAATACACACAATCAATATGCCTAAGACAATTTCTGTGGAAATCTGGCTCCCTTATTCAGATTCTAAGGAAAGACATGCTACTCTAAAAATGGGCATTATCACTGTCATTGTGTATTTTATTCTTGTGGGCAAAAAATGACTCAATATAGATCTTTTTTCTCTCTAGTCTGCTTTCATAGACTTTTTTATTTTACATTATTAAATATTAAATCCTGCAAATAAAAACAGCAAAAATAGAAGGGCTTTACATTTCAGGGTTGACCTATTAGATTAACCCTATTTGGTACAGCCTCCTTAGTTGCTACTATTCTCATGTAATAAAGTAGTGGTATAATAGAATAAAAAACAACATTGAATTTGTAGCCAGAATACCTGGGGTGAAGTTCTGCAAAGCTGCTTGTTTTTACAGCCATCTTACTCCTGAATAATGCATATAAAATTCAAATTTAATATCATTGATTGTAAATGAATCAAATATCCCTGAATTACTATAAATACCTCACATTTCAGTCTTATTGTAGGTCAACTGTTCATTCAGACTCACCACTACTAGCAAGCAGCTGTTTTCTCACCTACCTGCCTGGGAAACACAAACAGGCCATTCAAGAAATATATACAAAGCAAGAGTAAGTATTATTAAAAGAGCTAATTAACCTTATTTCCCCAATTCCTTGTCTAACAATCTATATTACAAACCACTATCCTCTGTGTTAGGAGAGAAAAACCTGAGGTAAATCCATTACAGATACATTTCCTGATAAATACCTGCAAAGCAGCCAAGCAGAAACAATGTTTTTTGCTTAATGAAAACACTGGAGGTTAACTTATCCAAACAAGGAGGGTACAGAAGGGTCAGAGAGATGCCTTTAAGCAGAGTATTGCTGTTATAGAAACCTGGATTTACTCATGACATGCTTTCTCTCTTTAACAACTCTCCCAGATAAACCAAGAAATAACCAATTCCTGGGTGTTCTTAGCACAGTTCTATAACATACCTTTGATTCTCACTCGGCAAGTTGTGAAAAAATAAAAAACAAAAAAACAAAAACAAAAATCACAGCAGAAAATATGTGCTGGGAATATAACCACAGGCCTTCAGATTGTCTTTCTTTGTCAGCAACTCCAACCTTTCTAATAGGAAATAATTTGCAACAAAAAGCAACAGTGGCAAGCTAATGGGAAGGAAGAAAATTATGTTACACAACATCCATTCCTAGCAAAGACTTCACAAGGAGTAAGATAATGTATGTGGAAGCTGAAAGTATGCATAGTGTGTGGTGAGGTAATATTACAATTTTGTAGAGTATTTAAAATGAAAACTGCTTATTTCCTATGGGTCAAATTATTTTAATGGAGACATCATAATACCTGTAAAATCTCCAGGCCTGGCCTGAAACCCGGGACTTGATCCCCCATTTGAGTAACTTGGCTCTTCAATCTCTCTCTTACTTGCCTAGGGAGAAAAATAAAATGTTAGCCCCTTAACTAAATTTTTTTTATTTTTTAAAAGTATTTTATTTTAGTTTTCCCCAGTAACATGTAAAAATAATTTTTAACATTCATTTTTGACAACTTTTGAGTTCCAAATTCTCTCCCTTCCTCCTTCCCACCCCCCTATTGAGAAAGCAAGCAGTTTGATAGAAGTTATATATGTATAGTCACATTAAACATATCCCTATTATTCATGTTGTGAAAGAAAACAGACAAAAAAAACCTCAAGGAAAAATAAAATTAAAAAAAGTATGCTTCAATCTGTATTCAGACACCATCAGCTCTTTCTCTGGAGATGGATAATCCTTCAGAGTTGTCTTGGATCGCTGTATTGCTAAGAACAGCTAATTCAAAGAAGATCATCTTACAATATTGCTGTTACTTTGCATCAACCCATGCAAGTCTTTTCAGGTTTTTCTGGGAGCATCCTGTTCATCATTTCTCACAGCACAATAGTATTCCATTACATTCATATACTACAACTTGTTCAGCCATTCACCAACTGATGGGCATCCCCACAATTTCTAATTCTTTGCCATCACAAAAAGAGCTACTATAAATATTTTTGTACATGTGGGAAAAAAGTTGACCTTCTTAAAATAAAGCCATTTTGCAATTAAAATGGGAAAGAAAAAGATCATTTAAGTCTGAGGGAAAGTCACATGGTCCAGGTGGTTGAGATACTAGTTCAGAGGCCATTTAATCTACATTTCTACAACACCCATCAAGGCCCTGGGCTGCTTTGTCAATATTTCTTGGGCTCCACTCTGGCAACACAGGTTAGAAGCAGGCAGCCATTAAGAGCCAGATTCATTGAATACCCCATTCCACTGTCCCAAACTGACAACTCAGCAACAAAAAACAACGACTGTCACTGAGAGGTAATGAAGGGAAAAGTGGTTTGATAGATGCTAGTACAATCCAAGCATCTCACAGCACAAGGTAAAAAGGAGGCAATGAAGGAATGAGGTAATTAATCCATCCTACAATCCTTAACCTATTAAGCACAATTAACAGTGGGAATATGTGATAAATGTTACTTCATAAAGACGTGAAACAGAATCATTAGCACAGATTTGGGGGAACAAAAGGTTCAAAATGTAGACTCAACTCCTAGTACCATCAGTAATCTGACTCAAAAGAGTCTAAGGACATTTTTCTAGGCTAGAACAGTAGATGAATGAGTGGCATTCACAATGTTACCCCAACCAATAAACCCCCCACCCCCAACCCAGCACCCTGGAAACTAATCAATATCTAAGCTGATGTTTAGGCTGCTCAAACTCTGGATAAAACATTTCACCAGGTGGAGGACCCCAGGACTAAACTGAGGCCTTGAACATCCTATTCACTTACCTTTCTCAACAGAACTCCTCCCATTCACTGATACAATACCTGAACTCATTTGCCAATAGACAGCAAACTTGCTCTGTGCATCCCGCCCCCCCCCATACCGATACTGTCCTTCCATTGCTAAACATCAGTAACTCCTGCTACCTATACCCTCTCATTCTCATCTACCTCAACAGTAGCCCTATGTCTCACTCAAGATCTACCTCAATCCTATCCTACTGCCAATAAACCATTTCAGATCTACCTGCCCCCTTCACTGTGCCCTCTGGAACTCTGGGTCAATAATTGACAAAATTCCCTAGATTTAAGACAACTTCTGATTCTACTTCCGTTTTCAGGCATTCACGGACACTTGCCTCCCCTAAGCATCCTTTTCACTACTAGCTGCATCTACTGTCATGATTCTCTGGAATTCTGCCCTCCTGGAAGAGGAGTCAGAATACTCTTCCACAGATGTTGGTGGCTGTTAGCAATAGACCCCATTCTCTGTCCTGGGCTCTCTTTTCTCTCTATTTTCTCTTACTTGGTGAGCTTATTAGCTCCAATTGGTTCAATTATCATCTCTGTGAAATCCTAATGCCTCTTTTGACCTCTGGTCACACATAAGCAATTGCTTACTGAGCATTTCAAACAGGATGTTCCATAAGCACCTCAAATTTAGCATATCCAAAAAAAAAAAAATTTCCCCCCCCCCCCCCCCCCCCGCTCTACCCTTTCCCTTAATTTCCCTAATATTGAGGGTACCACAATTCTAATCATCCATGTTTGCAATCTTGGGGTCACTTTCATCTCACATATCCAATCAGTGGACAGATCTTGTCATTTCTGCCTTTACATCTCTTGAGGATATGTCACTTTCTATCCACTCACATGGCACCAGTTGAGCATCTCATCACATCTTGTCCAGACTATTTCAATTGCCCCCTAACTGGCCTCCTTGTCTCAAGTCTCTCCCATTCCAATCCATTCTCCGAAGTCTCAGTGGAATGTCCCACAGATTTGTACTCAGACTCCACCTGTTCAATATTCTATCAATCACCTAGATGCAGGCATGGATGGCTGACTTGTTTACCAAACTTATAGAGGCACAAAGTTAGAGGGATAAGCTAATATGGTGGATGACATAAACAGAATACTCAAAGTTCTCGAAAGAATAGAGATTTGCAAACTATGGTGTGAGGGCCAAATCCAGCCAGTTGTTGAGACCTAAGAATGGTTTTTACATTTTTTAAATAAAATTTTATTGTATTTAAAAATGTAAAAACCATTCTTAGCTTGCTAACTATGCTGTCATCTTTGCTGACCTCTGGACTAGAACTATGAGCTCAATCTAATGGATGACATTTAACTGAGGGCAAATGTAAAGTCCGACATTTGGTTTAAAAAATTTCAACTGCACAAGTATACAAATGGTAGATAGGCCAAGATATCAATTCTGGTAAAAAAAAAAAAAAAAAAAAAAGACCTGGGATTTCTGTAGACTAAAATCTTAATATGAATCAACAGTGTGACATGGCAGCAAAAAAAGCTAATGCAATTTTAGACTTCATTAAAAGAGGAGATGAGAGCTAGAGTCAGGCAAGTGGGTTCAAATTGTGGCTCTGACATATAACATGTGACTGATTATGGACAGTTGGTATGAGCTCTACATTCCTCATCTGTAAAATTAGGATAATAATGCCTGAGCACGTATCTCACAGGATAGTTGAGGATAACACTACAAAATGTAAGTAAAGCACTCTGTACTAACACACCCAGTAGTAACTAACCTTGTTCCACTGGGCCTGAGAAGGTGAACTAGGAGCAATGGGAAGTTTCAAGGACAGATTTCAGTTCTGCATAAGGAAAAACTTCCTAATAACTACAACACTGCAAAAGTGGAAGGGACTGTCCCGGGAGATAACATAAGAGTGCCCCATCACTGATGATCTTTAGGCAGAAGCTGATGGGCACTTGTTGGAGATGTTGTAGAATTTTTGTTCAGGTACTGTTTGATCCAGATGACCTTTGAGGTCCCATCCAACTCTAAAGTTCTCTAAGTTAGCATGCAACTTCTCAAAGTATCTGTGTGAGATACCATGGACCAGAAGTCTATGAGCCAATGAAAATCATACCAATAACTGAGGCATTAAGTTGAAAGTACTTGCTTGTGTCTAAAATGGGAGTTATAGCATATAAATGGGAATTACGGGATATAAATGTATATAAATATATAACAAAAAACAAAGTGTTTTTTGGGTGATTAGTGGTTTGCATAGATTTTTCCATATTTCCTAGTATTCTTCATATTTATCCTTTTATAGCACCATAATATTCCATTACATTAACATATCATGATTTATCACGCAAATCACATTTCAAAGGGTTTTAGGGGAAAGATAGAATTTCCAATGGACTAAAATATCACAGAGGAAGACAAGATTAGAGGAAATGCAAAATGCTCAAGAATGGCATTTTGAAGACAAAAAAGAAACAATTCCAACAATGAAGAAAAATGAGATTTGACCAATGAGGACACTCAGGTATACGTAAGGTGGATTTTAGTGTGTGTAAGAATGATTTTGTTATTCTTTTTTAGATAATAATTCCCAGGATCCATAGCTAAAACAATCTCTAGTTCCCAGGAGTTCACGTTAAAAACTATGTCTACTGTGACTACGCAGTGAGATACAGGGATGACAATGTAATATTTACTACTCTCGCTGTGCTAAGTTATGATATTACTGCTAAAGTTAACCTGTGAGGCTATTGTAGGCAAATTGCCTTATTTGTGTGCTTCTCTGTAAATCAAGAGAGCACTGGTCAGTGAGGGGGGATTTGGGTAATGCACAGGGAATGCATGTGTGTCTGCCTCAACTGGCCCCCACTGAAGCTTAGGGGAATGAGATAGGAGTTGTGCTTCTACTTTGTATGTTCTTGCCGGCCCCCGCTAGAAGAATGATTAGAGAATGCTGTAGGAGTTACTGCTCCCATTATCAGCTACCCTCTTAAAAAGACTAGACTAGAATAGAGTAAGCTTATTTAACCCCTGTCCTTCTGCTGCCCAGATCAAGAGTGAACCTGTTAGAGGCTGGAGTCTCCTGTGCCTCCTGTGTTGTTATTTGTGTTACACCAGGGAATTCATCAACCACTTTGACTGTGAAAATGTAGAAAAGATAAAAGCAAGGTGAGGAAACAGGATGGATATAAATACCAGTATAAGGGATAAGGTGTATTATAGTTTAGAATGAGTGGAAGCAGGCAAGAGAAGCTAAAGATAAGGGTTAAAAAAAAAAAGTTATGCTGGAAGAAAAAGGAGGACGAAAGAAGGCAGAGGACCTTTGCTTGGTATAAACGGCATGATGACTGGCAGAGTTGCTCATTTTCATTTTGTTTCCGTTTTTTCCCCTGTCAACTGCACTGGAATGACTAACAGGAAGCTAATGCCCAAAATAAGTAAAGAGAGCACAAGAAAGCACTTAGATGCACTTGATAGATCCAAGTTACCTGGTCCAGATGAACTAACTACATTCCTGGAAGAACAAGCAGACAAGCAGATGTGATTACTGAGCCACCATAAATAATATTTGAAACAGCACAAAAGCAAGACCGGAAGAAGGGCAAACATCCTGATTTTTTTTAAAAGGGAAGTGAGGAGATTCTGTATACTACATCAACTCCCAGAAAAATTCTAGAACAGACCACTAAAGAAATGGTTGGTAAACCTCTGGAAAGACAAGTGGCAATTACAACAACCCAGCATGGCTTCACCAAAAATAGGTCATACCAGACCACTTTGATTTCCTTTTTTTGGGACTAGGTTACTAAACTAGTTACGAGATGGGAAGGATGCTGTGGATTGAATTTACTTAGATTTTAACAAAGCTTATGATGAAGTATCTCATACTGTTCTGGTGGAGACAACAGAGAGATATAGACTACACAATAATAACACAATCAGATGGATTCAGAACTGGTTGGATGGCCAGGTTCACAACAGTAGTGGATAATGGTTCAATGTCAATGTGGCAGGAATCTTCCAGTGGAGTACTACAGGGATTTGTGCTTGGCCCAGTATTGGTTAACTTATTTTTTTTTTTAAACATGGATAAAGGCTTATTAGATGCTACAACCATTAAATCTGCAGATGGCATGAAGCTGGGGGGAGACAACTGACAGTGTGGATAACAAAATCAAGATTCAAAAGGATCTTAATAGGCTAAAGCACTGTATTGAATTTCTAACAAGAAGAAATTGCGATAGGGATAATGTACAGTCCTGTACTTGGGTACCAAAAAAATCACCTTCCCAAGTATGAGACAGGGCAGGAGTAAGGAATGTGAGTGAAGGATGGGATGTTGAGAAAGTAGACTTGGCAGCCAAAAAAGCTAATGTGATCTTGGATTGCATTAGAAGAGGCATAAATTCCAAGAAGAGGGTGGTATACTATGCCTCCAACAGATCACAACTTGAGTATTATGTTCAGTTCAAGGAGATAAAATTTATAAAGAAATGGACAGACAAACTGGACAGAGTCGGGAGGAGGGCAACAAGGATAGTGAAGGATCCTGAGTCCAAGTCATTTGAGGACTTGCTGATGCAATGGAGATGAAAAGACTCAGGGATGCAGTGATAGCTCTCTTCAAGTATTGGAGAGGCTGTGATGTGAAAGAGGGGTTACACTTGTTCAGTTTGACCCCAAAAAGCAAAACTAGAAGTATTGGTAGAAGATATAAACAGACAAATTTAGGCTTGATTTAAAAGGGGGGAGGGATTGAAATATCCCTTTCTAACAATTAAGAGTGTCTAAAAGCTCTTTGAGAGGTAGAGGGTTACTGCTCCTTGGAGATCTTCAAATAGAGATTAGATGATTATTCATCTTGTATCACATAGTGGAGATTCTTTGTATATAAGTTGGATTAGATGATCACTGAGGTCCCTTCCAATTCTCAAATTTTTTAATTTTATTTTTGATTTTCCTCTTTTATGATTATTATTATTGTATTATTATCTTTTTTGGGGGGAAATAAAGTCTTATATCTGACCTCCTTTTCTCAGTCAAACTCACAGAGAAAACTGTTTAAGGCATACTCATTAATTGGGGGAAGAAATTGGTGTAACCTTTGGGGGTGGAACTTCAGATATTTTGATTTACATTTTTCTTATTATTAGTAGTAATTGTATTTTTTTTCCACGAAGCTGTTGACTACTTCCAGTTCTCTGAGAACTACTGCTCATAGTCTCATATTTTTATCTAAAATAAAAGAATGACTATGCACACACATATAAAATGAGGAAGGGAAGGAAATAATCATTTATATAGCACTGCTATCTAAATTGCTGCTATATGTTTTTAAAAGCAAACCAATAGCCACTTGAAAAGATGTTCAAATTTACTTATAGTCAGAGACATTCAAATCAAGACAACCTGAAGATAATACCGCATACCTACTACATGGCAAAAATGATGAAAGCTGCTAAATATGGAGAAATGGGGAAATTTTATAATATAATTTTGTTCAGGGTCTCTGTCCTGATACAAACATTTTGTAGTATAATATGTAATGTCACAAAACTGATCATATCTTTCATACAAGCAATTCCATTGCAGTCAGCAATTTATTGTTTACCATGAGCCAGGCACTGTGCTAGGTATGGGGATAAAGACAAAAAAAAAAAAGAAGTAATCTTTTCTCTCAAACAGCTTAAATTTATTGGGGAAGACAGCATGTGCACCTGTAAGTATAGGATAGGGCAAGGCTGGAGATTAGACATAGTGATTGCAATGATAAGAGGGAACTAACTCCTGGGTGAGGAGACTCCCTCTATCAGTATAAAGTGGCATCTTCTCATAAGACTACTTGAGTCTTAATTGCCTGGGGCATTGAGAGGTTAAACAACTCAGGGTCACACAGGCAATTTTGTGTGTCAGTGGCAGGAATTGAACCTTCGTCTTCCAGGCTTCAAGATTAACTCTCTCAGAGTTTTTGCACACAGGTAGCATGTTCCAAATATAGTGGACAATCAGTGCAAAGGCAGAGAAATGCTGGTGAGGAGACAAAGCTAGTCTGGCAGATTGCGACGCATGAGAATTGGAGTGGTGTATAATGAGGCTGGAAAGAGGTTGTGGTAGGTCTTAAAAGCCAAACAGGAGTTTAACTGTTAACCTAAGGGCAATAGGAAGGCCCTAGAATTTAAGTAGAGGAGCATGGTCAGAGCTGCACTTTAGCAGCTATGTGGAGGAAAGACTTGTGGTAGAAAGAGCAATGAAGAAGCCATTGTAGTACTCCAGGAAACCAGTGATGAGAATCTGTGTGAGTAGTGAGGCTGAATAAGAAATGGAGATAATAGATATTGCAGAGACAGAAATGTCCTTTATAATAACCATGAAATGTATTAAACATCTAGGAATTAATTACTGATACTGGATAAGTGATAGTTATCAAACTCTTTTATGGAATCATGTTTTGTATTCCCCTTCTAGGGAGAAGCAGGATCTGAGGTTAGTTACCTCATAAATGAACTAGTGGGGTACAGATGCAGGATTGAAGATGTGAAAGGTGAAGATGGGGAGAAGAGTGATGTATTTTCTGGATGCTATTCCTGTTACACAGTGTGCAAGGTATTGTAGAAAGAATCTTGGCTGCAGAGTCAAGACCTGGGTTCAAATACGAGTAACCCTATAAACTTGAACAAGTACCTGATCTCCCTGGGCCTCAATTTCCTCATTTATAAAATGAGGAGGTGGGATAAGATGGCCTTTGAACTCCCTTCCAGCATTAGATCTATGATTCTAAGACCCTTGACTTCATCTGTTAGTTAATAATTCTGACATTATTTTTAACAAGGTCTACATAAGCTATTCTATTCCTTAATGAACTCAAAAGTCATTTAACACCTCATCTGGGCTGTCAATGTTGCTGGGCAATCCTTCTAAACTTTCCCAATTGACTCACTCCCACTATCCACAGTTTTTCCAAACCTTTTTATTCCTCCTCAAACCTCCCACCGCTCCCCTCTTTACCTTCTCAAGGGAAAACCCTGCTTATATTTTACTGCAAAAAATTGAGGCCTCTCACCAAGGGCTCCCTCTTTTCCCCTCCATCTCAGAAGATGCCTTCTGTGATTATCTCCTCCAATCCTGGTTAACACGTAGAGGTGGTCCTTTTCCTTGCCAAGGCTAACTCTTTCACCTGCAAAGGTGGTCTCATTCCAACCCATCTTCTCCAGCAGACTGCCCTCCTCTATAATCCCCACTCTCTTCCTCTCTACTGGCTGCTTTCCTACTGCCTATAGACATTTCCAATGTCTCCTCCATTCTCAAAACCCCCCACTCAATCCTTCCATTCCCACTATTGTCCCATATCTCCTGCCATCAACATAGGTGCCTCCCCTTCCTTCTTAACTCTCTACAATCTGACCTCTTATCTTATTATTCAATTGGAACTGCTCTCTCCAAAGTTACCAGTGATCTCTTAGTTGCTACATTCAATGGCCTTTTCTCAGTTCTCATCTTTCTCGACCTCTCTGTAATCTGATCCTTTGATACTTTCCTCTCTCTAGATTTTCAAGGCACTGTTCTTCCTGGTTTTTCCTTCGACCTTTCTAACTGATCCTTCTCTGTCTCCTTTGCTGGATTTTTATCTAGGTCACGCTTGCTAATCCTGGGGGTTCTATAGGGCTCTATCTTGGGCCCTCATCTCTTCTCGTTTTATATTCTTTCACTTGGTGATCTCACCAGCTGCCAAGGATTCAATTATTATCTCCAAGCTGATGACTCTCAAATTGAATTATCCAATCCTAACCCCTCTATTGACCTTCATCCTCACATCTCCAAATGTCTCTTAGATATCTCAAACTGTATGTATTGGAGACATTTTGAAGTCAGTATGTCCAAAACTAAAATCATGACCTTTCCCCCAAACCCTGCTCCCTTCCAAACTTCCCTAATACTGTTAAAGGCAACACCACAGTCCTAGTCCCCCATCTTTCACTGGCCATATCCAATTTGTTGCTAAGGCCTGTTGATTTTGCCTTCCTAATATCTCTCACATATGACCCTTTCTCTCTTCTGACACTGCCTCCACTCTGCTTCAGGCTCTCTTCACCTCGTGATTAGATTATTGCAATAGCCTGCTGGTTGGGCTCTTTGCTTCAAAGTTTCTAACTGACGGAGTGGGGATCTGGGCCCTAGAAAGGAAAAACCCTGGACTTTCTCACAGGGCCAAATCTCTGGGTTTGCCAGAAACTATAATCCCATCAACTGGCCTTTCATTGTGGCTACACCCAATCTCCACTCCATTGTCTTACCCACACTTAATCCTAGCTAGTGTCCATTGTCCAGGTCTACAGAGCTCTGTTCACTCCAGTTTACTGACCACTCCCCCCATCCAGATCTCCTTAAGCCCCTCCTCCTGTCACCCCAAACTACATGGCCACTCCTAGATCCCTCCCATAGGCTTTCTGCATATAAGGTCCATCTTGTCTCCATTAAGATGCTCAGATTCTTATAATCTAGCCAATACCTCACAGACTTTCAGACTCCTTAAGAGTCTGCCCAATATGATAGATGTTCTAATAAACCTTGTCTTTGGCCGAAAGAAGGCTTGGGTTGAATTCTTTTGGGCAGGACCCGTGTGTTGTGATTTCGGGGTCCCAGCATCCCTAAACCTCTAAACCACATCATAACCACTCCAGTCCATCCTCCATTAAACAAAGTGATTTTTCTAAAGCAGAAGTCCGAGCATATTATTCCCATACTCAATAAACTCCAGCAGCTTGCTATCACCTCCAGGATCAAATACAAAATCATCCGTTTGACATTCAAAGCCCTTCATAACCTAGTCCTCTCCAACCTTTCCAATCTTCTTATACTTTACTATGCTCTATTTGCTCTCTGATACAGTGACACTGGCTCCTGGCTGTTTCCTGAACAAGACACTGCATCTCTCAGCTCCAGGCATTTTCTCTGTCTTCCACGCTTGAAAAGTTCTCCCTCCTCATTTTTACCTCCTGGCTTCCTTAAAATCCTACCTTCAGCAGGAAGCCTTTTCCAATCCCATAGAATTCTAGGGCCTGGGCTCAGTTGATTACTTTCTATTTATCCTTATCTGTACATATTTACATATAAGTCGAGACATTTGCCCCTCACCCCAAAAAGAATCTCGGTCCCCCTCGGGAGCCTAGAAAAATCTTGGACTGTCCTTGAATTCTCTTACTAGATCAAGAAAGTCTCTAGTGTTTGCCTGAGGCTATAATCTTGTCAACTGGCCTTTCACTACTGCCAATACCCAATCTTCCAATTCTCTGTTATCTTTAACCTAGCCCAGCCCTCCATTGTCTATTACCTCCAGATGGCCCCTCACCACTTCCCCTCCCTAGACCCTATCTAGACCCCATTCACTCCCATCAAGATCCTCCCTATACCCCTCCTCCAGTCATTCCAGCTTACTGGCCACTCCCATAAAGACAACCCTTCTCCCAGACCCCTCCTCCAGTCACCCCAAACTACTTGGCCACTCCTAGATTCCCTCCCACATTCTTTCTGTATATAAGGTCCATCTTGTCTCCCATCAAGAGGCTGAGATTCTTAAAATCTAGGCACTGCTCAGATTCTTATAGTCTAGCCAATATGGTGGATCTTTAATAAACCTTGTCTTTAGCTGAAAGAAGACTTGGGTCGAATTCATTTGGGCAGGACCCATTTGTTGTGATTTTGGGGTCCCAGCACCTCTAAACCTCAACACTAACGTACAGATATGACCATGTCACCTTCCTACCCAAACTCCAGTGGCTCTCTATTATCTCCACAATCAAATACAAATTCCTGTTTGGCATTTAAGACCTTTCACAACCTTTACATTTTTAATGTGAGGGTTCAGGAACTTTAAAAAATTTGTAACTATATTTCAATAAAATTTTATAAAAATATTTCAATAAATTCATTAAAATTTATAATCTTATGTATTACACTTTGTGCATTTAAAAACATTGTTTTAAGAAGTGGTCCATCAGACTACCAAAGAGGGTCATGACACAAAAAAGTGCTGTATGCACACTGCACTTCAGCCAAACTGGTGCTATTTCTCATACCCAGCATTCCAACTCCCATGTCTGTTCTTTTGCACTGGCCATCTCCCATACCTGAAAATGAGCTCCCTTCTCACCTCTATCTTTCAGAATCCCTAGTTTCCTTCAAGGCTCAGTTCAAGTATTACCTTCTACACGACTCCTTTCTTGAAACCCCCAGCTGCTAGTGCCTTCCCATCTCATATCACCATGTGACTACTTTGTACCTATCTATGCATGTATATGTTGCCTCCCTAGATTGAATGTAAATTCTTTGAGGGCAAGAACCAGTATCACTTTTGTCCTTGTATCCCAAGTGCCTAGGACAGTCCCTTGCACAAAGCAGGTACTTAATAAATGCTTATTGGTTGTTGATTAGGAAAGGATATTTTGGGAAATAAAGGTGATAAAAATAAAAGATAATAAAAATTAAAGAGCTGAAGACAGGGGAAAGGAATATAATATTATGCCAAATGCACCAAATCACAGGCCTAAGACACTTCCTCTATTGATCCTTAATCAAATGCTCTCTATTCTATTTCCTTGTCTAGTTGCCCTATGACTCATGAATATATCTTCCTAATATAAAATGCTACTCCACAACCCCTTATATCTTTTTCTGTTTATTCTCAATAAGACATGTCCTTCCAAGGCCATATTCCAATTACAAATCCCATCTCAACACATCTCACTTAAACTTATCTGGTCAAATTTGTCTCTCAGCATTAGGTTTTCTAATTCACTGTTTATTATCCATACTTTGTGCACCGGGACATAGACATCTGAAGCTATGGGGTTTTGCTCCTAGCTCTCTTCTTGAATATTGTATTCCAAGAATTACTGGTCTTCTTTCTGCTATTCTTCTTCTATGTTGTACCTGCTACTTTTCATGATAAGAGCCTTGGTAGATGGATTTAAGAGATTTTCTCTTTCTCTCCTTTCATTTTCAGCTTAAAGGTCTCTTGATCAGATTACCTGAGCTAAGACAAATGTTTTTATTGGCCTGAGTCAGGGGCACTATCTTCCTGGTCAAAAGCCTGCCCAACCAGTGAGGCAACAGACGAAAGTGTAAACAGCACATTTTTTTCTATTCCAATCAAATGAATCTCAGCCAACTGAAATTTGGCTTCCATGAACCTGGAATTTAGTTTTTCTCCATTTTCTGGCCAGTTTTGTTGGCCTGACTGCAAACGGGCAGGGCAGATTACATTTAGGTAAAGATATAGATATAAGTAACATGTATAATTAACCACTTTTACTATTTGTTGTTTCTGGTGTCTAAAATAAATACTAATCTTTTTGCCAAGTGGAGCCACAGTATTTCTCTGTACTCCTACTCCACTGTATCTGGATAATGTTAGGAATCCTGTAGAGTCTCAAATGAAGGGCCTTAAAACTTAAATTCAAAATATCTAGGCCAGGGGTAGGGAACCTGTGGCCTCAAGACCACATGTAGCCCTCTAGGTCCTCAAGTGCAGCCCTTTGACTGAATCCAAACTTCACAAAACAAATCCTTTTATTAAGTCCTGAGGAATTCAACTATAACCTGGACATTCTACTTTTAGAAGGCTCTAATTATTAGGAAAATTTCCCTCCCGTACAGCTAAAACTTAGCTAGGTCTAGAAAAGCAATTAAAGTAATTATGCTCTCACTAGGGATTACATAAATACTTCTGTTTTAAAAGTAGGACCGCAGGTACCAATACAAATACACAGTTTTTATGCAATCTATTGCAAATTCTACCCCTTTCAAATCTGTTCT
>NW_020954262.1:0-11432 GCF_900497805.2 Vombatus ursinus
TAATTTCAGTGGTGAATATTTAGTCTGAATTTCTATTGTAACTTGGAAGAATTCATTACGTAATTTACTTCATAAATTCAGGATTTCATTTGGCTCCTTTCTACCTTTCTAAACAGCAAGTTATTTTTCACAAATAGAAAAATCCAGCAAAAACACGGTTTAAAAGAAGAGAAAATGTAATACTAGTGTTTGGCCACGCGATGGCAGACTGAAACTGTAATATCTCAAATGGCCACAAGGCGGCAGGCGTGCCCCAAAAGATGCAATATTCGTATTGGACACCAGATGTCACCGAAAGACCATATTATAAAAGTTAAAGTCACTTAATTGTTCAAAAAACTTTTCTTAAGCTGCTACTAGATTCCAGGGGCTACTCTAGGTGCTGAGAATACAAAGACGAACATGAGGCATTTCGTGGCATTTAAAACATATACATGTATATGTCCATACAAATCATCAACAAAAAATGTGGTAATGGGATAGGGGTCTTATAATTACATGGGACCATATTACTCAGTCACCAAGCAATTATTAAGTGTGCGCTATTTGCCAGATACCGTGCTCGGTGCTGGGTGTGGAAACAGAGGGCAAAAAAAAATCTATGCCTCAACTACCT
Organism: Vombatus ursinus; assembly: GCF_900497805.2. Lineage (NCBI taxonomy): Eukaryota > Metazoa > Chordata > Mammalia > Diprotodontia > Vombatidae > Vombatus > Vombatus ursinus. The sequence continues at coordinate 617 of NW_020954262.1, forward strand.
CACAATCTAATTGGAGAATCAAAAAGCAAAAAAAAATAAATAAATAAAGCTATATATAGGATAAATAGGAATTTATTTAGAGAGGGAGGGCCCAAGAATTGAGAGGGGTTGGGATACACTTCATGTCAAAGATGAGTTGTTGACAGCACCTTTAAAATAAAATATGGGAGCCAGCAGTGAGAAGTAAGGATGAAAATCATACCAGTCATGTTGGATAGGCAGAGAAAATGACTGGAGTCAAGAGATGGAGTATATTGGTCATGGAACAGCAAGGAGGCCTTTGTCACAAGATTAAACAATAAGTGGAAGGGAGTAAAATTAAGAAGATTGGAAAGACTGCAGGTGCCTAGGTTATAAAGGGCATTGAATGCCATATGCAGGACATTGTATTTAATCTTTGAGGTGATATGGAGGTTTTAAAGTTAATTGAGTAGGGGGATGAGATGGTTAGACTTGTGTTTTACGAAAATCACTTTGGTGGTTGAATGGAGGATGGATTGGAGTAAGGAGAGACTTGCGGAAAGTAAAACACAAGAAAAAGCTCTTGTAATACAAAACCAGTGCATGTATGAGGTGATGAAAGCTTGCAGCAGAGTGGTGACACTGTTAGGGAGAAGAAGGGGGCAAAGTGTAGAGATTTTGCAAAAGTGGCAACTAAAGGCATTGGACAGAGATTTGACATGTGGAACAAGAGATTATGAGTAACCAAAGATAACACCTAGGTTATTAGCCTGTGGTACTGAGAGGTGATAATGTACCCTACAGTAATATAGATGATAGGACGGATTTAGGAGAACAGGTGAGTTTGGTTATAGACAAATTGAGTTGAAATTTCTATTGGACATCCCATTCCAAATTCTTGAAAGACAGGTGAAGGTGCAAGGTAAGTAGAAATGAAGGTGAGTACACAGGTTTGAGCAGGATAAGAAGAATTAAAAATCATCAGGACATAGATGGCCATTAAATCAATGTAAGTTGGTGAGATCAAAAAGGGAAACAGTATAAAGAGAAAATAGAAGAGCGCCAAAGATGGAACTGTGTGTGACACCTACAGTTAGAGCAGTTAGAGGGCATGACCTAGTGAAGATGAATGAGAAGGAGTAGTTGGATTTATAGGAAAACCAGCAGAGGATGCTGTCTCGAGGGAGAGGAAAAAAAAAACTAGAGAAAAAAATAATATCCCAGGACTAAAGGGTGATCAGCAGTGTCAAAGGATGCAGAGAGGTTGAGGAAAAGGAGGGCTGAGAACAGAGCATTGGATCCAGCAACTAAGCGATCACTGGTAACTTGGAAGACAATAGTATTGGTGGAAATGATAAGTTTCTAAGGCAAATTATAAGGGGTTCGAAGAGAGTAGCAAGCAATCGGAAGCACCAATTACAGATACCCATTTCAAAGAGTTTAGCCACAAAAGGAAGAAGAAATGGTTGATAGTGGGGATGGAAGAAATGAGTGATGGCTTTTTGAGAATGGGGAAGACATGAGCATGTTTGTAGCCAGTAGGGAATGAGCTAGTAGACAGGGAGAGTTTCAAAATATGTGACAGGATGAGGATGAGAGAGGGAGCAATATGCTGGAGGAGAGAGGTGGAAAAGGACTGCTTGAGCAAGTAGAGAATATGGCCTCATTAATGCATAATAGCACCTCATCAAGTGAAACAGTGGTGAAAGAGGAGACATTGACTAAAGGCATATGCTTCTTTTAAGATGAGAGAGAAGGAGGAAGTAAGAACACAGGGTGAATGACCTAACTAGATAGTACAAACCCTTGCTCTTCCTGGCCAGCCAGCACACCCCCACCCCCAAGTGTGTGACACACATTCCCCCCTTTATAGCCTTTGGAAGTCTTCTACCTCTAACACCATCCTTGGGGAGGTGGAGAACACTGTGGAGAGACAGTGATTTCTTTTGTTTCTTTATTGGCTGAATCAACCCTATAAGGATTTTTTAAATGACTACAATAATCTAGTTAATGAGCTCAACTCCACTCCTCTATGACTTATATTTTTCATCAGGTGAAATAAACCCAGTCTTATATTTGCTTTGTTGTGAGCCTGATTGTGCTCATGAAATAGAAACTTCCTTTACTCTTTCCCTGTGTTGACCTAGACATAAGCCAAATATTTCCCTTGGAAACAATGAGTAGAAGCTGAGGCTCCCCATAGAGGCCCAGCTGTTCACTGATAAGAAGACTGGTAGTAGTGATGTCTCTAAACCTGTGTTAAAATCCTCCTTCTTGTGCTGTCTACCTATATGACCTTGGGCCAGTCACTTCCCCTCCCTGTGACTCAGTTTGCTCAGCTCTAGAATGAGCAGATTGGACTAGATGGCCTCTGAGGTTCTTTGTAGTTTTAAGGGCAGAATTTTAATGCCCAGCATAGCTAAGGGCAGCCTGATGAATGCCCACCAAGAGCAGAAAATGTCTGTACAGAGTAACTCCTAAAGAAACTGTGAGATGTTGATGAGGTTACATAGTTACAGGTGGGACCCATAATGTATCTTGGACTTGTAATACTATCTTAATCTTTTTTCAAGAGACAGTATGATCTTCCTTCCTCTTAGTACAGAGGTAGGGGACTAGATGAGCAGAATATTATATATACATTCAAGTATGGTCATAGTGTGGGTCAGATTTTCTCAATGATTTTGTTCATTATGAGTGAGAGTTTGTTGGGGGCGATTGAAAAAAGAAAAGAAAATGAAAACAGGCACATGATACACTGGGGATAAAGATTGGTGGGCACTTGGAATCAGAAAGAACATGGGTTTGAAATCCTTTCTCTGATACATAACAGATTTCTGACCATGGTAAGTCCCCTAACCTCTAAGAACCTCAGTTTCCTCACTTGTAATGCAGGAATGATAATATCTGTGGGAAATCTGTGAGAATCAACCGATATAATTCATGTGCAGTACAGGCTTGCAGTGCCCAATCCCCACTTATACTTGTAGGTCAAGCTCCCAGAAAGCACCTGCTACACTTCTACTCAAGGTTTAGATGTAGCCCAGAGGGGGCAGCTAGGTGGCCCAGTGGATAGAGCTCTGCCTTGGAGTCAAGAGAATGTGAGTTCAAATCCAGTCTCAGACACATGACACTTACTAGCTATGTGACCCTGGGCAAGTCACTTAAACCTGATTGCCTCACAAAAAAAAAATATAAGTATATATATAGATATATATATAGATAGATAGATAGATAGATAGATAGATGTAGTCCAGAGGAGAGGGAGGTTATGTGTCAGAACTCATAAAGCCTCAACAGCGGGTTTTCTCCAAGATGATCAGTCAGTATCATTTAGTTCAAGTGACTTAATTAACTTTCAGATAATGTTATTTAACACAGTAAAAGAGTTGGATAAAAACAAAACCAGCAATAACAAAAAATCCTCCCACCCAAATTTTCTAATGTAGACACCCACCTCTCCTGTAAATTGAGGGGTAAAAACAGGAGCTTCATAAGAATTTACCTAATATGAGAGCCAGAAACTCAGGATTTGAGGTTTCCTTGGAAACAGACCAATCACCATGGCAACTGGTGATTAGTATCAGCTGATGCTGCTCCCATAGACAGTGAATATTTCCTCAGCAGAGACTCATTCTGAATGGAGAAGCTCTGCCTAGAGCTCATACTGAAATATTTTCCTGCTCTAGAGACTTTGCCAGTGCTATCCTCCTCTTGAATGAAAAGAGGAAATCCAGACAAAGCAGAATCCAGGTGAAGTTTCACAGGAGGTGCACAGTAATTCTTAATTGTCTCCTTCAGCACCCCTCCCCCACCTGCCCCCACATTCCCAGGAGAGATGCACAAATTGACTTTTGAATTCCTTCCTGAGGCCCATATTGGAATCCCCTCCTACTGCAGAGGCTTTGCCAACATTCCTTCTCCCCTCCCCCACTTCGATATCTAGCAGACAGAGATTGTGTCCAGTTATTTTAGAAGCAAGTTGAAGGAGGAAAGTGCTGCTGAAAATGTGCAGCCTTCATCCTGGGGTTAGCCTTAGGTTAGTAACCCCTAAACTCTGCCCAGGTTACCACCCACACATTTCCCAACCCTGCAAAGTTTGACAGATGATGATTAAGCCCAAACACAGAAGGAAAGGAGAACCAAGGGAGGAAGTGGACAGGGAGCCAGGCCTGTTTTCTGCAAATCCAAAACCAGCAGTTTGTCTCCTGCTACAGGCCTACACAACCTGCAGCCAGCCAAAGGATTTTGAGTGGCCAATGTAAAATATAGAGGAACACATACTCTGCACTTTTCATGGGCCATCGGAAAATCTTTCATGTGCCCACAGGCCATGAGCAGTCTGCAGACCATAGGTTGTGTAGGCCTGCCCTACTACATCATTGTGAATGAGTAGAGTTTACAGGTCAGTGTTAGAGAGATTTGGAGATGGGATGGGTGGACATTTTGGGTGTCTGTCAAATCACCCTTTCTAAGAAATTCCCTACTCTGTCTATATCCTCGTGTCATAAATAAGCCTTATGGACAAGATTCACAGTTTCCTACTTCAGTAACCCTCCAGTGCTAAGGTATTGAGTTTCTCAGAAAATTAGTAGTTCATCAATAGACTCTGCACCCAGCCTGGCTATGGGAATGAACACACCAGGCCAAGGAATAGGTAGGATTCTTTCACTGCTGGAGGAGTCCATGGGCTCTGCCTTAAGAAATCTTGTGGGGAAGAGGGGCATTGAGACTTCCCTACCTGCAGCCCCTCCTTCAGACCAAGGGCATACTTGTTGTAATGAGTTCTCAGAGATAACAGTCAGACATAACAAATCCCTAAGGCACTTAAGTAATATGTATTGGGTTTTGTGATTGAGAACCGGTCCCTTGATTGTACTTTTATCTCTAAAGCACCTAAGCCATGCTTGGTGCTTAATAAATCCTTTTTGACTCATTGACTTGGCTTGATTAGGAATGCATCCCTGTCATTATTAGCACTAGTTATTCTATAAATGAGCAGCTTTATAACCACTAGAAGATAGGGCCGCCTCACCCAGCAGAAATCACCAAATCTTCCTTGTGGATTCCTGCCTAATCTTGTACTAGGGAAGAAAGTAACTGAAAACACTTAAGAAAGAGGAAAGAGACCCACGCATACAAGATATTTCTATATATATGCAATGAACTGAAATCAGAATGGGGTATCCATTATTTGGGGAATGGCTGAATGATATAGGACATATGAATGTATTAGAATATGGTTGTTCGATAAGAATTGATAAAGTAAATTGTTTCATATAAACCTGGTAATGTGAATTTTGGTAGAGTGAAGTGAGCAGAACCAAGTAAATAATGTGTACAATAATAACATTATAAAAATAATCAATTTTAAAAGGCACAGAAAATATGATCAAGAAATGACCAACCACACTTCCTGGGTGACTCATGATGAATCATGCTGTCTACTTCCAGAGAGAGTGTGGTGATAAATTTAGAGTGCAGATTGAGGTGGATTTTTTCTGTACATGGCCAATACAGGAACTTATTTTGCTTACTCTACATTTTTCTAAGGATTTTACTTTTTTATTTCTCAGTGATTGGAGAGAGGTATGTGGAATGTCTGGGGAAGGGCAGAAAAGCGGTAGAAAACCTGAAAACAAAATTGAATTCAAAAAGCAATGAGATCATTGTTCACAATTGGTGATACTTTTCTGATTCTATCAAAAACTATTCTTCCTAAAAAAGTAATTAATTTAAGTGGGAATGATCATCAGTAGAACTCCACCTTGAGGTACCTCCCAGTCTAACATTCTGTAATCTACAGATTGTTTGACATGCAATGTTCCAAAACCCAACTCTGACATCCCATGTTATCAGGTCTCTTTAAGCTCTAGGATTTTTGATTTCTAGAATCCTTGAATTCTGACAAGTCTCTGGGTTGCTGGCAGCATCATACCAGTACAGGATTCCCGGAAGAACCACCTACCCACAAGCCCCCCCCCTACACAAATTCCAGAGTACAAGATACCCTACCACCAATTTCTAATGTCACTATACTCCAGCTGATCTTACTGGCACTCTATGTCCACCCTCCACATCTGCTTGTGAACCTTCTTCCTCAGTCCCCAGCCAGAAATATTCCTCTTTCAAGAAAAAAAGTTTAAGTAGCTTTAGAGCAAATCACAAACAAAATCATGGCTTTTCCATAAATCCTACTTTAATTCCTTGAAGTTAAGAAACAAAAGTTATAGAAATGTTCATTTTTTAAAGAACAGAATGGGAAAGAAACTGACTTCTCTAGAAGAAAGTATCTGATAGTGAACAAACAACTTAGTACAGTAATGGTGAAAACTTGGTCACATTAGAAACTTATTGAAAATTAGATAGGACCAGAGAGAGATGTCTCCATGAGACAGCAAAGACATACTAGAACAAAAGGAAAAGACAGAAATAGATCATAATAGAGAGGTGACCAAAGACTCATAGTAATGCTTTAAAACCTTAAATGCCAAACCCCTTGATACCATATTTCAAGAAATCCCAAGTGATACGTACATTTGTACACCCTTTTGGTCATAGTTGGTCAAGATGGTTTTGATTATTACTACAGTACAATATAGTTGGAAGTCTCTAAGTACTATTTCTCCTTTATCCATATTTCTGTTAATCCTTTCATTGGATGTTTCAGGTCTGTTGGTTTTCTATCCACTGTGCCACCTAGCTGCCCCAGTACTTAAACAACTTTTAAATTATTTCTCCTGGATCTGTTTTTCAGGTTAGCTGTTTTTCCAGTGAGGTAGGTCACACTGTCTTCTACTTTTTCATTCTTTTGGTTTTGTTTTATTGTTTCTTGATTTCTCCTAATGTCTTTAGCTTCCATTTGCTGCATTCTAAATTTTAAGGAATTAGGTTCTTAGTGAGCTTTTGAACCTCCTTTTCCATTTGGTTAATTCTGCTTTTTAAGGCATTCTTCTCCTCATTGGCTTTTTGGACCTCTTTTACCAGTTGTCCAGGTTGGTTTTTCAAAGTGTTATTTTTTAGTAATTTTTTTGTCTTCTTTAGCAAACTTTTGCTTCATTTCTCATGATTTTCCTGCATCACTCTCATTTCTCTTCCCAATTTTTCCTCTACCTCTCTTACTTATTTTCAAAATCCTTTTTGAGCTCTCTAAATGAGTTTTTTTATTTTATCAACTTCCTTAATTTATTCTCTTGGTAACTTGATCAGTACAGCATAAAAACTTTAAATTAGCTTTGGTAATATTGTCATTTTTATTATATTGGAATGGCCTATTAACTGGCATTGAGTATTTTTATGGCTATTTTAGTTTTTCTTTATTTCTTTAAGGAATACCCTGTAACTGAATCTATACAAGCATTTATTTACTCTGATAGATTGATCTCTATAGATTTTTTATGAATTTTGTAGTTATTTGCAATGGATTTCCTTTTGATTGCAACTTTTTTGATATTTTATTACTATTTGCAAAAATATATGTAAATTTTTGAGAGTCAATTTTGGAACGTACTACTTTCCTGTCATATTTATTATCTTTATTAGTTTCTAAGATTTTCTTTTTTTTTTCAGCCAAAGACAAAGTTTATTAGAATATCGATCATATTGGGCAGACTCTTAAGGAGTCTGAACTTTAGTAAGCTATTGGCTAGATTATAAGAATCTGACTAGTGGCTAGATTTTAAGAATCCAAGCAGTAGCTGGATTATATGAATCCCAGCAGTGGCTAGATTATAAGAATCTAAGCATCCTAATGGAGACAGGATGGACCTTATATACAGAAAGCCTGTGGGAGGGATCTAGGAGTGGCCAAGGAGTTTGGGGTGAGGGAAGGAGAGGTCTAAGGTGATCTGGATAGGAGCAGCCAGTAAGCTGGGGTAAACAGAACTCATGGGACCTGGACAATGGAGACAATGGAGGGGAGATTGGGTGTAGCCACAATGAGAGGCTAGTTGATGGGATTTTAGCCTCAAGCGAAAGCCAGAGATTTGGCCATGTCAGAAAGGCCAGGGTTTTTCCTTTCTGGGATCTAGATCCCATCCTCATCAATGGGACCCAAATTCTTTTGGGGTAATTAGCAAAGGTCTCAGCTTCTGAAACTGCTTCCTGCTGGCAAGGGACATAGAGCTGTCCCTGCCTTGAGGAGTCCCAAAGAAGTTGACTGGAACAGAGCACAAGCTACATCCAAGGAATGACAGGAGGACATTGGCTGGTCCCCACTGTTTGCTGCAGGTGAATGGCTTGTAGTCTGGAAGACACAAATCTGACAGAAAAAAACTGCAGGGCCCATATATAAAGCAGGGACTAGATTTAGGGCCCAACTTTGAGAGGATAAAACATCTGTAGCTCTGTTTGGATTCAGATAATTCAGTTTTCCAACCATGCAGTATCAGATCCGCCTCACAGCCAGATTCAGGAATAGCCAGGTGGGTAACATTCCCTTTCAAAGGAACATAATGGGGAAACTGAGCCAGGAGGATCCCATCTTAGACTGAGGCTAAAATTGTCCTCTCAGCTTTTCCCATTGCTGACTTCCCACCAGTATCACCTTCTCTCAGTAGTTCCTGGCATTTCTCTCAGATGGTGCATTATTGATTATCGATGGATTATGACCCATCAGACAACTCAAAATAAAATCCTATGAGCTTTGACCTCATACAGCAAGTTTTACTAATCAGGGCTTAGAAAAATCTTTTCCAGGATTTACATCTCAATCTTAACTTTGCCCTGGGGTAAAAAGCCAATCATTAGAGATTTCTATACCCTTACAAATTCTCAGCAAGCTGAACAGAACCCAAAAAAACTTTTTGGCTAGTTTACACATAAAAACAATAACCAACAATATCTAAATTATTTTAGTGGCAACCAAATTATGAAAAGCTGCTTGACATAAATGATACAATCAGGCGACTTCAGTTTTGTTAAATGTACTTCCAAATTACTTTACACAGAGAATCAACATCTCATCATTAACAGTTAAAACTACAAATTTAAAAGAGTGTGCTTACCCACCTTTGGAGGTTAGCTTCATTACCTTGAGCAGGATGTGCTGAACGTGGGTGATGCTTCCAGGCAAAGGTTGCCCTAGAACCCAAGGCCATTGACAGGGGGGCCCACACCTTAGCTGCTACCCCTCTCCACTTCTTCCTTTCCCAGGTGGGGGAGGGTGAAATCAAAGGTGAGGGTTAAGGGTGAAACTCTCTTCTCCTATGAGAGGGATTAACAGATACCTTCTTGACTCAAGGGAAGGGAGTGACCAGGGTTGTAAGGAGGAGTTTCAAAACTCCTTAATGATCAATCACAAAACCTCCAAAATCTGCCAAGATATTTTTAGCTGTTCTAACTTTCCCCTGTAACCTCCATGAAGGAGGATTCAGGAGTGTAGAGGGAAGAGAGTAAGCAAGCTTCAGGGAACCAAAAAGCAACTACAGTTTTCCCCAATTCCCTAGCACTGAGGAAATTAGCAGAATTGAGCATACACTTTCTGAAAGGGCATCCATCCTTGTCTTCTATGCTGCGGAAGATGTACTCAGGTCCATGGCCTTCAACCTACCCAGTGGCCTGAGAGCATCAGGCCAAGTGAGAGACAGCCTGGTAACTGTCTGCCTGAAAAGCACCTCCAAGCCTTGGTGCTTGGAGAGCAACCCTAACTGCAGAGCAAGAAAGGAGCAAGGGGAGGCTTACATACCTTCCAGTCTTTGCTGGAGAAGAATTTGGGGTTAGGCAGTTTCCCTATACGGGCCACCAAAATGATGTGGTTGAGGGGTTCACGGGTGCTGGGACCCCAATATCACAACACAAGGGTCCTGTACAAAAAAATTCAACCCAAGCCTTCTATCAGCCAAAGACACGGTTTATTAGAACATCTGTCATATTAGCCAGCCTCTTAAGGAGTCTGAACATTAGTCAACTATTGGCTAGATTATAAGAATCTGACCGGTGGCTAGATTTTAAGAATCCCAGCAGTGGCCTGATTTTAAGAATCTGAGCAGTGGCTAGATTATAAGAATCTAAGCCTTCCTAAGATTATCCAAGTATATCATCATATTATCAGCACATTTGGAAAATTTTTATCTTCCCTTTCCCTGTGTTTATGCCTCTGATTTCTTTCTCTCATCTTATTGCTGTTGCAGGCATTTCTAGAACTCGGTCAAATGATAGGGAAAAGAGTGGGCATCCTTTCTTTGCCAGTGAATTTTGTGAGAAAGGTTGTTGTGTATCCCCATAGCATATGAGGCAGAATTTCTCACAATCATTGGCTTCACTCCCTCTTCCAGGGTTGTCACAGTACAGTGTTGATACAGACTAGAGAAGACTGGTGATAGCTCGAGATGCAATAGATGACCTTATCATTTTTCAAGTCCAACCAAGCTCTAAGCGCTCCACAGTGCCTGCTTCAGCTGCCTTCATGGCCATGGGAACAAACTGTTCTCATCTGCCCATTCCAAAAGGGGAATTCATTATATGCTTGGGGGAGACACCCTCTAAACTTACCTACAGGTTTGAGATACCCTCAGTTACCCTCAACCTGGTTTAGCTCATCTGCCCAAATGGTTTACCACAGTGTGGCCACTGTACAGGCACCAGCTTCTTGGAGCCACAGGTGAGAATTTGGGTGGATCAGGTAGACACCAGAGGTGGGAAGCAGCTCTGAAAAGGGCTTGGCAGCCCTCACACCAGAGGTACTAGTCTTCACTGAACACATCCTACACCCTTATTTCATGTGTTGAATCTCTGAGTTAGATCGTTTAACTATATTTTTGGTTCACTTAAATGTAGCCTCACTGGAAATAATGCAAAAAGGAGGGGTCCCGTGTGAGCATGCTAAAGAAGTCAACTCAGAGATTTGTTTTTGTTT
>NW_020954263.1:0-78887 GCF_900497805.2 Vombatus ursinus
GAAGCAAAGAAAACAAAAATGAAAAACTTGTATCGAATGCTTATGTTTGGGTTATAAAGACTTACAAATTTTATAAATAAGCAAATCAATCAAAATAAAGGAACACAATGTTCATCATCCAAAACTTTTTGACCCTTCCTGCACTTTGAGTCCACTGCCTCTCTCTAAAGAGGTGGGTAACACGCTTTCATCGAAGTTATTTATCTATACATTGTTGCACTTGGATAAACTGTTTTCCTCATTCTGTTCACTTCACTCTGCATCAGTACATAATAGCTAGGATTCTCTGAAATCATCTCTTTTGCACAATGATTTTCCACTATACTCACATGCTACAAATATTTCAGCCATTCCCCAAATGTCTTAAGAGGAAATTTAAGGTACCCCCTTAAATTCTGGTTCTTTACTTTTGTTTTTGCCTTTTAATCTTTCTTTTAGGATTTGCTTGTGGCTATTTCCTGCCTAGTATTATTCTTTCTTAGGTGCAGCTAGGTGGCACCATAGTGCACAGAGTGCTGGGCCTGGAGTAAGGAAGACTCATCTCCCTAAGTTCAAATCTAGCCTCATCTACTTATTAGCTGGGCGAATGTATGAATAAAAGCATTTAAAAATGCTTCCTATGCACAAAACATTGGGTATACAAATAGAAAAATAAGATTATCATGCTCTCAAGCAGCTCACATTCTAATGGGGGAGTCAACATATATGAAAGGTTCTGTTGGCAGCCAGGCAGAAATATGCCCAGTGCTATTAATATTGTTTTCAATGACTAGGAAAAAGGTAGAGATGGTTGGAGTGCCTATGACATTTACAGATAACACTGAGCTGGAAGGGAAGGCTAACAAGGGATGGCAATCTGTATCCAAGATCTTGAAAGCCTGGAAAACTGGGCCGTATTTAATAATATGAGATACATATAAAGAGATAAATGTAAAGATAGATGAGGTCTTGCAATTGGATTAAATAAAAACATCATATGTATAATGTGGGTGGTTGGTTGTTGACCTTTGTTCTCTAAGAGGACCAAAATGACATCATTATGTTAGGGTCAAGTTACAGTGTGTCCATCTGTGGCTGATCAGACCAATATGAGCTTGGAATGGTCCATCACAGGTCAGACACAAACAGTCCATGTGAACATTTGGTGGATTTTCTAAATTTGTATATTTTGTATTGGTTTTTTTTTTGAGCTGCTTTCAGTTCTGCTTTGCTCATGGAGTACAACATTTTTTTTTGATTCAGGTATGTCATGCTGGGTGATCCTGTGCCATTGTCTCCCATGTCACCTAATCAATTCCAAAATTCAGAGAGACCTTGAGAATGTCCTTGCATGGCACTGGTATACTGTCCAACTTTCACAGGCATACAACAATGAGGTCAGCACAATGGCTCTGTAGACTTTCAGTTTGGTAGGCAACCTAATACCTCTTCTCTTCCACACTTTGCTTCAGAGCCCCCGAAACACTGAGCTAGCTCTGTCAATGCATGTGTCAACCTCATTATCAATGAGTACATCACTGGAAAGTACACTACCAAGGAAAGTGAACTTATCCACAGTATTCAAAACTTCTCCATTTGCTGCAACAATGGTTCCACATATGGATGTTGTGGTGCTGGTTGGTGAAGAACCTGTGTTTTCTTGGTGTTAATTGTTAGGCCAAAAATTAGCACAAACAGCAGAGAATCAATCTATACTTTGTTTCATCTCAGTTGCAGAGTCTGCATTGAGTGCACAATCATCTGTGAACAAAAATTCATGCACCAACTCTTCCTCCACTTTAATCTTGTTTTGTAACCTTTTCAAGTCAAATAATTTAGCATCAGTGTGGTAGCTGACCTTGATGCCATGATCATCCTCATTGAAGGCATCTGACAACAATGCTGAAAACATCATGCTAAAAAGCATGAGAACAAGCACACAGTCTTGCTTCATTCCATTGGTGGCTGGGCAAGTGCAAGAGCATTGCCCGTTATCCAGAACCCAGGCAAGCGTCTCTGATCAGGAATAGTTCATTCCTAACTTGAAGGGAAAGCTGAGCACACACACAGCTGGCAACAGTGGGACAGAAAAGGAATGGGCAGCTTTCAGAGATCTGGGTATACAATATCGCATGTACTCAACTGGATCAGAACATTCACACACATCAAGACTGATTTGACAAAAGTGATGGGGAAATTCAGAAGCTGCTAAATGAAAAATGAGAACACCACAGGATTTACCAGCAGTATGGTTCATCCATCTCTAAGAAGACAGCATTTAACTCCATCAAAAGTAAAGTACAAGTGAAGTTTAGAAAGATACAGGATTCTTGGCTCAGTAAAAGGCAGATGAAATGCAGTTTTATGCTGGTAGTAACAATCCAAAGTGCTTTTATGATGCCCTAAATGCTATTTATGGGCCAAAGACATATGGCACATCTCAACTACCTAAGATCCACATCGATCGGCAATCAGGACATGATCCTGGAGAGATGGGGTGAACACTTTCATAGTGTTCTCAACAGACCATCATCGATCAATGCTGAAGCCACTGATTGTTTTCCTCAGGTTGAAGTCAATCTCTCTCTAGCCAAATTTCCAACTGAAGAAGAGGTTCTGAATGTTTGCTTCAGTTTCCTCATCAGTAAAACGAGATGGAGAAGGAAATGGCAAACCACTCCCTTATAAGGTGGGTAGAAAAAGTTAGAGAACAGTTCTGAAAAAGATCTTGGAATTTAAGATGATATCAAGCTCAATCTGATTCAGCAGCATCATGTGACAGCCAAGGAAGTGAATGCAATATCAGGGTGCATTAAGAAATGAATAGCTTCCAGAAATGGGGAGGTAAGCACTTTCCTATTCCTTCATCCGGCCTCATCTATTTAGAGAGCACTGCATTTGGTTCTGGGCATCTGAATTCAAGGAGGAGCCTGATAAGCTGAAAGTGCCCAGAGAAAGGCAACTGGGTCGACAAAGGGCCTTGAGTCCATTTCACATGCAGATCGTTCACAAGAATTGGGCTCATCTAGTCTGGAGAAGGGAAGCCTCCAGGGGGAAATGATAGCTGTCTTGCAGGGCTGTAACATGGAAGAGAAACAGATTTGTAATGAAAGTTAGAAATAAGCCAATTGGGGGATAAGATTATTGCAGGCTCTCTGTCTGTCTCTGTTTCTGTCTCTCTGCCTCGCCCCCATCTCTATATCTGTCTCTCTGTCTCTCTCAAATTAGCCAAGAAATCAATAAAATTGTTTCTGTCAGGCTTGTACCTAAAAGCTAACAGTAGCGGGTTTTTTTTCTTCCACAGGACATAGCTCAGTCCCATAAAAAATAGTTTCAGGGAGTGTGGGCTCTCTGAATAATCTGAGGCTGATAAGGGAGCCTAAGGAAGATAAGTTTTTTGTTTGTTTGTTTGTTTTGTTTTGTTAAGCTATCCAGAGGGAAAAAGAAGGATCGATAAGGGGCTGGACCCCAAGAAGTATTAGTGATGGAGAGATAACGACAAATGACGAGAGAGGTCAAAACTGCCACCCTTATTAAACTTGTGTTTTCTGAAGTGGTAACACAGGACAATGGCTAAGTAGAAATGGATTGCCAATGTAAGTGAAGAGATAGTAATAGAACACTAAGTTGTCCTTCATGACTCCAACTCACCATATCCAGATGAACTAAAACCTGGGGCATTAAAAGAACCAGCAGACATGAATATTGAGCCAGTTTTAGTGATAACAGAAAGATTGTGAAAAAGAATAGACTATGGAAAACAAGAGAGGTCTATGAGACTGAAAAGAACAGTTTGCAAACTACAGACTGAGTTTGATTTTAATTTCTGGGAAAATTCTAGGCAGAAGGAAAGAAGGAAGAAAGCTTTTAGGTAGAAAGGAAATCTATGTGTCAGGAACTGGGCTAAGGGCTTTACAAATATTATCTCATTTGGTCCTCAAAACAACTCTGAGATAAATGTTATTACTGTCACCTTTTTACAGATGAGGAAACTGAGGCAGAGTTTATGTGAGTTGCTAATGGTCTTCCTTACTCCAGACCCAGTGCTCTAACCTGACACCAAGTGCCTTTACCAAAGAGGTAGTTAATGACATCTGGGAAATAAGGCAATAAATACAAAAAGCAATCATGCTTTCATCAATAGGACATGAGACACTAATTATGTTTCTGACAGGGTTAGTAAAATAGTAGAAAAAGGGAATTCTGTACATATAGTTTACTTGGATTTTAGTAAATCATTTCAAAAAGGTTCACATACTACCCTTAGGAAGAGGGAGAAGATGGAAAAGATGTGGACTAGATGGTAATACAATGGGATGAAATCAGTACTGGCTGAATGGCCAGACTTAAACATTTGTTAATGACTCAGCATCAACTTGGAAAGCAGTCTTGAGAGCAGCACCCTAGGGATTTGTGCTTGGAATTATTCTGCCTGTTTTTTTCCTTCTAAATGACTTAGATTAAAGCATAGGTGGAAAGCTCATTGAATTGTTTCCTTTTTTTAATATCTGTATCTCCAGCATGCAGTTGGGCATTAAATAAATGCTTATTAATTTACTTATTCTGCTATTTAATAGCAGTTAGGACTAGAACAAAGTTCCCTGGAAAATGAATCTAGAGTTTTTGATATTATAGCATGATTCCTCTATTTTGGTTCCTAATATGGTGGTGCAGTAGATAGAGTTCTGGGGCTGGACTCAGGAAGACTCATCCTCCTGAGTTAAAATCTCACCTCAGACACTAGCTGTGTTACCCTGGGCAAATCACTTAACCTTTTTTGCCTCAGTTCATCTATAAAATGAGCTGAAGGAAATGGCAAACTACTCTGGTATCTTTGCCAAGAAAACCCCAAATGGGGTCATGACGTGTTGGGCAGGACTGAAAAACACCAAATAATAATGATAATATTTAAGATGATAAAGAGTAATAACAATTTCTTTTCTTGCTGAGGAACTCTTGGAGTCATTTTGAAGGCATCTTTGTGACAATGTACCTTCTGTCTGGTGAAGGAGAACGACAGAAAAAATGGTGAAATATCGACGATCAGGAATCATTCTAAAATCCACTCTGCAGGTGGAGTGTGGCCAGACTGATAAGCATGCCTTTGCTGGACTGGTCACATGCAAAGAATAACAGGATGCCCCAAAGAGCAGTTGTTTAAGTAAGGTGAAGTAGGCAGGATGAAAGACGAAGGGATCAGAAGAAACATAAAACTTCCGCTAAAATTTATTCCCAAGCAATGCAGACTTACTAGCTGGGCAGATGTCAGTGGCCACAAAATGGACCTGAAGCTTAGCAGCCATCAGGGCTGGCCTGACTAATCCTAGGCAAATGGTTAGCCAGTGCAGCGCTGAGGCCACAGGTTCCCCACCCCTGATAGACTATCCTGAAATATAAAAAACAGAATTACAAAGAGTGGCAATCCCTTCAAATATCAACTCAAATTGATGATAGACAAAGCCTAAATTATGAATTGGTCTTTTTAGTCACGTATACAATACACAAATAAAAAATCACTATTAATGGCATAATAGTTGAAAAATAACATCAAAAATAATAAACTGAGATTTGGTGGATAAAACTAGAATGGTCCTTAGGGGAAATGTGATACCTCTGGAAAAAACAAACAAACAAAAAACAACAAAAAAACTAGCACAATAGAAAAAAAGAGAATATTAATAAACTGAGTATGCAACTTAAAAACTAGACAATCAACAAATTAAACCCAAAATAAATATGAAAGAAATCTTTAAAATTAGAATTGAAATATATACAACACAAAACAAAAGGGCCACAGAAATGATAACAAAATTTAAAAACTAGTTTTTGATTAGCAAAATCGGTAAGCCTTTGGGTAATCTGATTTCTAAGAAGAGATGTATATCAAATTACTAAAGTAAAAAAAAAATTAACAAGGTGAATTCACAATGAATAGAGAGGAAAGAAAAAGAATTTGCAGAAATTACTATACACAATTATAAGTCAGCAAAATGTATTTAAAAGAAAAGGGATAATGTCCTACAATATAACAAAAGATTCAAATAAACAAAATAGGAAATAAAGATCTTAAGCAACACAGTTGCAGAAACAGATATTGGACAATTTATAAATGAACTACCAAAGCTGGGGGGGGGGGGAGGATTGACTGATTCAGATGGATTTCCCAGTGATTTTTTTTTTAATAATAAAAATGTCAAGTCCCATTTCCCCCTCCTTCTTCAGTCATGACTTGTGGCATGGGTGGGGGCACCCACCATAACACAGATATTTCATCATGTGAGCTTTTAGCACGGATTTATTTGACACTCGGTGTGTGGCCCATGGACAGGTAAGCATTAGTGTGCCCAACCCAACTCAGCTTTGCAGGTACCAGGAGCAGTCATCTAATATTGTTAATACTGTGCTCACAAACACATTAGTTAACCCTTTCCTCCAATCATATCCCAGTATACTTTCTCCTGGAGTGCCCTGCCTCACCCCCAGCATCACCTCACAGTTTTAGAGCCTACCTCTCCTAAAATGACCCTGTGTCACAGTCTAATAATGGTTAGATACCTTAGTGTGTGTGTGTGTGTGTGTGTGTGTGTGTACATATACATATATACATACATATATATGTATATATGCATGTATATGTGTACATATATACACGCACACACACATATAATTTCATGATTCTCCCTCTCCCCACCAAGCCCATAAAGGTTTGCAGTGGAAGAAGAAAATTCAGGTTTTTCTTATTTCAGGAATAGTCATTCAATTGTATTGCATGAAGTTAATGTAAAATGCCTGATTTATATCCTTATGTGCAAGGCACTATGCTAGGTATTTGGTGGGGATACAGATATTATATGAGACATTATCTTTGACCTGAAGGAGCTTACCAGCTGGTTGTGATGCTAATACATTACCGCCTCAGGCCAAGATAGCAAGGGCACTGGGAGGCCTGCTGGGACAGGGGTAGAGCAGTGGTTGTTCATCTCCAAGGGAAGATTCCCTATATTCCCTATATATCTCTTGCAAGTGCAGGGGCACACAAGAAAGAGGATAATGCACTGTAATTACACAGTTTGGAGAGGGTACAGTGAGAAATTTTAGGCATTGTGAGATAGGAAGAATACTTGTGTATGGAAAAAATGTGAAGTCAGCCTAGGTTCAAAGAGGGAAGTACATGACAGGAAAATCATCCATCCTACAAGCCATGTGTCTTCCATATGAAATCAAAAGTGATGAAGAAGCAAGGTTGTACTATAGTGCCTGTCTTGGTTCCCATTGTATCCAATGGTGGTCATTTTATCATACAGTGTGTATGTTCACTACTGCTTGCCTTGATCATGCTTTGTGACCTGATTGTTGATGCCCCCACAATGAGGCACCAGATGGCGTAAGCAACAGGCATAGCTTTAAGATCAAATTCTGCCTACTACAGGCTACACCCTGGGTATGGGGAGGGGGGCAGATATCAGCCAAGCTCACCTCCAGTCCCTGTCCCGTAAGGACAGTGACAAAGGTTATTAGGGTACAAAATGTATAGAGTATGAAATAAAAGGCACACTTGCCTTGTGACTAGAACTTAAGACATTTAGTAATTGCTTTTAAAAAATTAACTAATTTGTGAGAAAGTAGAAATGAGGTAAAAAGTCTTTGTGGAGCTTTTGAAAATAGTGGAAATTTCAAGTATGAGATAGTAACTTTTCACTTCTATCATATACCATATGCATATACACATACACAATAAATCATTTTACTCACGGGTAAAACATACAATGCTAAATACTAGAGGATTTTATATAACAGTGAAAAGGCACTATTACGATTCCAAGGTAAAAAATTTAGCAAATATTCCTTAATTCCTCCTTTAATCAGGAGGTTATAAAATTAAGTTTCTATTTCCTAATGTCAAAATAGGATGAAAGAAGCTTAACTCTTTCCCATTTAGAGTTAATATTTTATTAGCCACCAAAAAAAGTGTGTGTGTGTGTGTGTGTGTGTGTGTGATAGCTGGGATATAGGTGGGAGAGAATAATCCTATGATCTCACCATCACTGAACTACCAGCAAGGAAAATCCCTCTAGCAGTATAGGTCAATAACTGTACTGCCACTTCTAGTCTTAGAGGCTAGCCACAATATTGAAGTTTAAATTATCTGTTATATTTCAACAACTTATGAAGCAAAAGTATTAAACTATAGCTACTCCCAACCCCCCTTAGCCTACAAGAATGATAGATCTTAGATCAGGAGTTCTTAATCTGGGGTTTGGGAACTTTTAAAAAATATTTCAATAACTGTATTTTAATATAACTGGTTTCCTCTGTATCCTCATGTCTTTTTTATATACTTAAAAACATGATTCTGAGAAGAGGTCCATAGGTTTCACCAGACTGCCAAAGTTGTTTATGACCAACACATAAAAAAGTAAAGAACTCCTGTCTTACTTAGATCCTCCAGAAAAAAAAAATAGATACCCAGTACATATTAATGACATTTTATATAGTTTATTTAAAACAACTGAATTGTTCACAATACAAATCTACTTTACTACTTAGACTTAATTTTTCTTATTTTTTACCTTTTTGTGGAGCTGGTGGACCTTCCAGAAAGTTCTATGGTTTTTCTGAATCTATGGAGAGCAAAATAAGATAACTGTGGTTGAGAGATCTGAATTGTAAGGGACCACAGGCCCAGTATGACCTTTGGAAAATTACTAGCGTTGCAGCTGTCCTTGTGATAAGAACAAATTATGGACAAAGCTGTATCTCTTCCTGGAATACCCCACCCCTATACCCTTGGTGGTCCTTGTGATAAGAACAGATTACGGACAAAGCTGTATCTCTTCCTGGAATACCCCACCCCTATACCATTGGTGGAACTCCCCCACTCCCTCTTACTGTGTGTATAACTACCCTGAGCTTGCCTTCAATAAAGGAGACTTGATCAGAAAGCCTGCCTTGTCTCCATTTCCTGTGTCCCCTGCTCCCCTCCTTCTTTTACAGGTCCGGACCTCCCTTGATGTCCCGCGGGACGGGACACTGAATGTTTGAGGCCTTAAGTTTGCAGAACAGGCCAAGCAGTTTTAACCTTAACATTAGTTGATGACATTAAATTTAAATAAAAGCTATGAACTACAATAGTTTGCCAATTGTTAACCTGCATTTTTTTGTTATAATGGGGTTTTCTACACTCATTCCTATAGGGAAACAAACATTGATATTGAATTGAGATTTAAAAGAACAGCCAGCCAGCAATGTAGCCCATTCAGAAAGGTGAAATATTCCCTCATATTTAAACATCAGAGCCCTCTGAAGTTTTCCAAAGGCTAGAGAAAATTCAAAGCTGAATACAATGAAAATGAGGAATATTTTTTAAAATCCCACAAATTGGTAAAAAAAAAAAAAATTGATCAAATGCTAATATTTCACCAATGTGGACATTTTGAGAAGAATAAATAATGGTAAAGACATCAAAAACTATATAGTTACTATAATTGTAATAAAAAATCATTGTGATGGCAAACCACTATCAACAAGCAAAATTATGTGTGTGTATGCAAAAATACGAAGGGTGGAAGGAATTTCACAAACTTTGAAAGACCTCTCTAGTTTTGATTAAAATATCTTAAGTCTTTTTAAACATTTGTATGAAGCAACTAAAAATAGGTTTCAACTATCCTAACATAATAGTCCTTGTAGTTCAGTGTCAAACAGCAAAATAATCTGTTCAGCCTTTGCTCAAAGAATATCTTTTTTTTCTTTTTTTTAAGGCCAAGTGCAAACAATTAAGACAGCCAAGAAAATTAGATTAAATGATTTTTTTTCCATTTCAGCTACATGCTGGTTTGTACATACTTAGAATAGTATTGGAGAATTTAGTGCAGCTGTTCATTATGTTAAGAATGAGAGGAAATCATTAAAGAAACTTCCAGGCACTTGACTTCCACACCAAAATAGAAGTAAGTGGTACAGATCAGGGAGCTAATTCACATGCCAGCAAAGGCTTTTTGCTAACATGTAACTTTCCTGGTAATGTGTTTCTCTAAAATGCAATTGACAGCTTTCCAGTTTTGCTCTCCTGGGTCTCCATGTTTATAATTCCAGTAGCTAGAATTTACATAATTGCAATTTCACTTTGACGATGTTATTGGGCTCTTTTTATGCCTAATTTTCTGAATAGTTGCTTCTTCAACTTGAAGATTCTGTTAATTATTTCAAACACAAGGTGAAAATGTGGACTATATTTGATACCATTGTTAAGTGAAAAAATAGCATCTCATGGTTCTGGAAGATGAGGGGACTACTTCTTTTATTTTCTCTTCAAGAACTACACATGCAAAACATTTGGGAAGCCAACACAGCTGCAGGGCTTACTTACCATACCAGTACTGTCTACTCAGTATCCTTTCTAGCTTTTTACAGAATCAAGTTTAAAACACATGAGATTTATTTCCTGAAATAATTCCAAAATATTTGCTTTAAAACCAGTGTTTCAGAAATATTATTTAAGGAATTCATGGATTAGCTATTTTCTTCAATTATCTTTATAGATTTTAGTATTACCCCTTCCTCCTATTCATCCCCATTTCTTTTCATCTGTTCGATGGCAAAGAAACTGATTAGAATAAACCTTCATAAATGCAAATGATAAATGCCAAACAGACCTCTTGAACAGAAATATTTGCTAAACTTAATTCCTTTATTATTACTTTAATGGATATTAAAGGATCTGTAATTTCACTGATAGGGATACACCTTCCCAGTAGTGCAGATAGCAGCCCACTCATGCCAGTGTCCTGTGTACATCTTGACCCTGACTTCCTATAAATCTCTGGACAGACTAACCTCACATACTGGATGTTTTCCTCTATCTTTTGACATTTTGGGAGTATCGATGTTATCCAATTGTTGTCCATTGCTTTCACTACATGACTGGTCCATTTCCTGTGGGATAGCTTACATGCTGCATTGTGTATGTACTTCATCCTTGGTAACAGGCTATAGATTATTTATGCTCACTATGTACAACTCCATTGTCTTTGGGTGATCAGCAATTCTGGTTACTCAGTGATGATGATGTTTTATGATTCATAGCTATACAGTATCTTCACCATAAGACTACTGATGTGAAAAGATGTTCAATTCAATTTAATAAACATTTATTAAGCAGTTACTTTGTACCAGGTACTGAGCTCAGCACCAATATAAAAATGAAACAGCCCCAGCCTTCAAGTTTAAATTTTATTGAAGAAAAGCAAGAGATATATTGAAAATCAAATACAAAATATATACAAAGTAATTTTCCAGGAAGGATATTAGTGGCAGGGGGGAGGGAAAGAGGCAAGAGAGGCTTATAAGAAGCCACACCCAAGTACAGCTTTGGGAGCTAAGATGTACAGTCAAGATGACCAAAGAGCAGGAAAAAGTATATATAATCCAGCTCCTCCAACAAAATCCCTCTACAGAGATCTAGAAAACATACCAGACTAAGGCGTAATTAGGAAATTCAAGAAAAAAAATGACTGCGTTATTTTGCCAGTCCAAGTAAACATAAGGAGACAGATTGAGAAGAGTGGACACTGGGGACAAGGTCTAGCCAGGAGCCTGCTGAACAGAGAATTTAGGAATCTGTGAGAGAGCCAAGACTGGACAGAAACAAGAAGAGACCCCAGACCCATACTGGGGCATATGACCTCCTGAAGGGTATGGAATCAGATGTCATTGGGCAGATTTATCTATTGTTACCAAATTCTGGATTATAGATACAAGCAGGACTGAGGAGGATAATTGCACAGGGGTGGCCTTTAAGGATAAGGGGTAATGGCAGATGACTTGCCTGTTTACTGAGCCAGAAACACATTAAGAAGCAAATAGTAGCTGGGTGACTCTGATGCCAATAGCAGAGCAGGATCTCAGCTACAGCCTCAAGCCCCGTCTGAAGCTTGACGTGTAATGACCAGGCCAGGAATCCCAGACCAAGGAGGATTCTGCAGATCTACTGCTCTAAACCAGCAGAGACTCTCAGCTGGCTGAGGGAATGAGTCCAGAAACAATGTATTACAACTTCCAAGCAGGAACAAGCTCACTAGAGTATTGCTCAGACCCAAGCCTTGATGAGGAACAAAATCAAAAGACTGAAAAAAAAATAGAAGAAAATATAAGGTATCTCATAGCAAATGGAAAACAGATAAAGAAGGAATATTTTAAGAATCATTGAATGATCTGAATGCTTTGAACAAAAAAAGAGCCAAGACATAGTTCAAGAAATCTTAAAAGAAAACTGCCCATATCTCTTAGAACCAGATGGCAAATTAGAAATTTAAAAAAGTCTACCAATGAACCACTACAAGAAAAGAAACCCCAAAAAAAAAGTCCAGGAATGTTACAGTCAAAATCCAGAGCTTATAGTTCAAAGAAAAAAAATTAATTGCAAATAGCTAAAAACAATTCAGGTACCAAGTAATCACAGTCAGGATCACACAAGATTCAACAACCAGCACCACAAAGAAGTGGAGAGGTTGGAATGTGATATCTCAGAAGGCAAAAGAAAAGGCCTATTTCAAAGAATAACTTAAACCAGAAAAACAGTATAATCTTACATGGGGAGAAAACATGAAATGTTTTTAATGAAAGAAATGACTTCCAAGAGATCCTGATGAAAAAATAAGAGCTTAGTATAAACTTTGAAATGCAAACACAGGAGTCAAAAAAAGCACATGAGTACATGTACACATACATCCACACACACATACACACACAACATTAGTGAACAATCATAAAGGATAAAGCAAGGATAAACTGTTTACATTCTAATATGGAGAAATGATACATGTAGTCCTTCAGAACTCTACAATCACAGGAGTCATAGAGGGAGTTTAATTAGACAGAGGGCCTGGGACTGGTTCTTTTATGTTTTGATGATTCTAAAAGAATGGGAAAAGGAGGAAAAGAGAAATATACTAAAGGATGAATGGAAGGAGAGGAAGGATGAGAAAAATTATCTCATGTACTTGGGATATGAAAACAGAAGTCTACACACACACACACACACACACACACACACACACACACACACACACCACACAAGGAGAAAGACTTGGGAAGGGAGTAAACCAATATCACTTTCATCTGAATGGGTCAGAGGAGAGAGGAATACACATAAATATAGTTAGATAGAAAAATATGTTTCACGAAACAGGAGAGAAAGGAGAGAAGAGAAAGGGGGACTAAGAAAGAGAATTGATTAAGAAAGAGATTACTCAAACTCTTAAAAAGGGAGGAGGGAAACAAAGAGAAGGAAAAATATAAGAGAACAGGATGGAGGGAAATACACAATTAATAATCATAATTGTGAATGTAAATGGGATGAACTCACCCATAAAGTGGAAGAGGATAGCAGAATGAATTAGAAAGCAAAATCCAACAATATACTATTTACAAGAAACATATTTGCAACAGAAAGATGTATACAGAGTTAAAATAAGGAGATGGAGCAAAATATATTTTGCTTCACATGAAGAAAAATAAAAAGACAAGGGTAGCAATCACAATGTCAGACAAACCAATAGCAAAAGTAGGCTTAGTAAAAATGAGATTAAAAAGTGAAACTACATTTTGTTGAAAACTAAAAGATACAAATTAATATCAATACTAAATGAATGGACATCAAATGAATAACGTCTAAATACTTAAAAGAAAATTAAATGAGTTTCAGGGAGAAATAGCAAAACTATAGTGGAGAAATCATCACTTTACCTCCTTTTCAGATCTAGATATCTAAATAAAAAATTAAAAAAGATAAAAGAAATACAGAATATTAGAAAACTTAGCTTTGATAGGCTTCTGGAGATTACTGAATAGGAATAAAAGAGTTTACATATGTCTCACCAAGGTATAACACCTGCACACACAAAAAAAAGTCTGTATTATAGCATAAAATCCTTGAAAAGAAATGCAGAAAAAGCATAATTTTTAAGTGTATCTTTTATATACCATAATGCCACAAAATATATTCTATAAAGGGAATTTTAAATTAAATGTTTTAAAGCAAAAATTAAAAATTAATTGGAGACTAAATAACTCTAAAGAATGGATGGGTCAAAGAACTAATAGAATTCAATCAATGATTTCATTAAATATAATAACAATGAGTTAGGATCACAGGA
This sequence comes from Vombatus ursinus, assembly GCF_900497805.2. Lineage (NCBI taxonomy): Eukaryota > Metazoa > Chordata > Mammalia > Diprotodontia > Vombatidae > Vombatus > Vombatus ursinus. Next base: position 14,136 of record NW_020954263.1, read on the forward strand.
ATCAAACCTGGAAATGACCTTAGAGATCAACTAAATATCTCCTTTTTTCCAGATGAGTAAATCACAAATCTAAAAGGTTAAATGACTTGTGTGAGGTCATGAAAATATTAGATCCTTTTCTATTCTAATAGTACTGATGGCATTGGAAAGGAAAGGGATAATGCTAGAATAGTTTGTCTACCAAGTTAACTCGTGACTTCTAGGACAAAACTTAACCAAAACTATGTCTACAAACCTTCCTCCTTTGAGTTCCTTTCAAAAATCATAGCTGGAATATTTGACTAAACATATCCTCTAATCAATAGAGGATGGACTTCTACCAAATGAAATAAGGAGGTCATCATTAGTTTATGTTCATTTCTATGTGATTCAATCCAACAAGCATGCTTGCCTTAAACATCTACTATGAAGAAGGCGCAAAGAAGAAACAAAGAGAAAACAAAAAAAAAAAATGAACCTATTCTTGTTCTAGGGTAGACACATCTCATATTCTTGAGTAGAGAATCTAAAATAATGTACTGTAGAGATAAATGTTAAGAATTATGCCTAAAGTAAAAAGAAATAAATTTCACAAGTATAAGGTGGGACTTGTCAGTAATTTGTGTGAAAAAGTTTGGAGGTGGAGGATTAGAGGCCAGCAAGATCAATACTGGGAGATCAATTAGTAAATAATGATTTTTTTTACTGTCCTAATACGCTGTTACTTTGCTGTGGCTTGGAAAGATCTATGAATACTGTCAATCAAAACTATTTTGTATTATCATCTTTAATTTTATGATAAAATAATATTTCATTTAATCTACTAATAAAGTTTTTTTAAAGACTTAGAGATTTTGTACCAATCTTTTCAAAGGACTTTGAAAACTAAGCAATTTTCCCAGAAGATAAGTATTTATTACTCCAACATAACACAAAACGCAGAATTAGGGCTTACATTGGAATTAATCTTCTTCAATACCAAAGAACTACAGTAATTAACTTATTAGAGATTAAGATAATAACATACAACAAGTCATCAATTTAAATTGGATACAGATGGCCAGCAATGGTTACTGAACACTAAAGCCACGGTGAAAGAATTTTCAAGCTAACGAAATATCACATCTGGTTGAAGCACGTCTGTTCCTTTCTTTTTCTTTCATTTAATAAATATTTCACAGTACGAAGGAATGTTAAGGCCAAATGCTCTAATACAGATGTAGAACATATGCATCTGTAATAGCCTGAATCAAGATTACAGACTCTATAAACACTGTTGAGGATGGCAGTTGAAATCTCTCAGTTTAATTAACATATGATCCAAAGACACTATATCTCATTGGGACTAGTAGATTAACAGCTAAAACATGTCTGCTTAAATTAACAATGTGAAAGGACCTAGAGGAGCCTAGATTTTGTACAAATATACCAGCAAATATCTAAAAAGGCACTAGAGAAAATAAAGAAGAGACACATGAGAAAGTTCCTTCATTCAGTCAAAACCTGTACAAGAAAACAACCGAAAGCCTGTGGGCCCTTGGTGAGACAGGACAAGCCAGGGGAAATAAAAGCCAGAGAAAAGTGACCAACCATCACATAACTGTCAAATCACATTACTTTTTCTCAATCTTCATCCTTAACTCTACAGCCTCTGAACTGTCAACAACTAAGGTGTGCTAATAAATGTTTAACAACCAGCTCTCTGAAAAGTAGGGCATACTTTTAAGTTTAATCTGCATTAACATTTTCTCTATCATTTTCTTAAGTCTAAACAATCAATAAAACAATAAATTAAGCCCTTATATTGAACAATCCCAAGACTGGTTCACCTTTGTAAACCTTCTTCTATTATACTCTCTCCTCGTTAGTTTGTTGGTTGGGAAAGTTATTTTGATTTTTGGCTTTTGTTTTTTGGTGACATTACCTGTCTGACCACTCCTCAGTGGCCTTTGTAGGATCTTCAATAAGATCACACTCACTAACAATGAGTGTCCCTCAAGGCTCTGTCTTTTGGCCTCTTTCTTTTTTTCTTACTGTAGTATATGGCTTGATGATCTCATCAGCTTCTAGTTTAACTATCATTTTTATGATGTTAATTCCCAGATATATACATATGTGTGTATATACACACACACATACATACACATATACATGTGAATTTATATTATACTATACTACATCTTATTGTATTATATATTTTATTATACTATGCTATATTATACAATACTATATTTTATATATATGTATATATATATGTATATTATACCATGCTATGTTACGATATGTTGTGTTGTGCTATGTTTTATATATTTCTAGGCTCTCTCCTAAGTTCTAGACAAGAATCACCAACTGCCTCTTATACATCTCAAATCGGATGTTCCATAGCTATCTCAAACTCATCACGTGCAAAGCTGAATTCATTATCTTTCCCCACTAACCCCTCTCTCTTCCACCCAGTTTTCCCAATCCTGCGGAGGGCATTATCACACTGTCAGTCAGAGGTTCACAGTTTCTGTGTCATGCTGAACTGTTCACTCATGTTCACCCCACAGATCCAATCTCCTGTCAAATTCTGTTGTTTGTAACTTCACAACATTTCTCGCATCCGTCCTCTTCCCTCCATTCACATGAACAGCCCTCCCTATGCATGCCCTGTTCGTTTCTTGCCTGTACTACTTACTGAAAAAGCATTCTAATTGGTTTTTATGCCTCAAGTCTCTTTCCACCCCCATCTATCCTCTATCCTGCTGTCAAAGTGATTTTTCCTAAAATGCTGCACTTACCATGTCATCCCCTACCCAATAAACTAATCTGGCTCCCTATTACCTCCAAGATCAAATATAAAATCTTGGTAGGCATTTAAAGCCCTTCATAAGCTTGCTCTTTCCTAGTCTTTTCTCTAATCTTAGTGTGCTTTGTTAACCCCCCACCCACCCACTCCCTTACCCCCTATACACACACACTCTACAATTCAGGTATACCGGCCTAGTTATTATTCCTTACTAACACTCCAAAATGACCACGAAGCTAAATGGATAAACAAACATAAAGCAGAGATTTTGCGATCAATAAACTATTAACTAATTTGATTTTTAAATAAGATAAAGAAGAAAGCCCTATTATCTAGGTCAAAAATAAGAAGAGAGAGTTTGTAATAAATGCAGGAGAAATAAACAAAATCACAACAAATTATAGTCTACAGTTATGTGTCCCCCCAAGTAATAAACAAAAGGAATGTATTTTATACTTATAAAAATACAAAAAATTCAAATTAACAAAAAAATAGAGAATCAAATCAACTTGATTTCATAAAGAGAAACTGAGCAAGTGATAAATGTTATCCTGAAGGAAAAACATCCCGGACTAGGTCAATTTAAAAGTCAATTCAATCATATATTCAAAGAACAAATAATTCCTATGTACATAAATTGTCCATCATCCCCATCAAAAAAATTAAGGAGACATTTTAAGAATTTCCTAGGAAAATGGTTAAAAAATTACAGTATATACTGATAGATACAGAACCTTCAACAAAATTAGTGCTCATATATGTTAAAAATTCTAAAAAGCTCTGGAACATAAAGACTTTACTGAGAACAAAGTATCTTTTCCAAACCACTGGTTAGAATTATTTGTAACAACGGAATCTTTCCAAATAAGGTCAGTGATAAAGTATCAGTTCCATTATTTCTGCTATTATGTGATACAGTCAAAGATATGCTAGCTACAGCAATGAGATAAGAAAAAGAAATTGAGGAAATAAAAACAGGAAAAAGAGGAGATACTGATTTACTTATAGAAATCCAGAGGATTTTTTTTTTTGAAGAGGCAACTAAGGGCTTTATCAAATAGCAATAAACAAAATAAATATTTTCAAAAATCAGTTTTTTTTCTGCATAATACACTGGTTGAAGAGAAAGGAAGAGAGATTCTATTAAAGATAACAATAAAGTTCACAAAACATCTTGGAATTAGCTTTTTAAGACACATGTAGAATTTATATAAATACAACTATAAAACAATTTTTATGAAAATTAAAAGATTAAAATAAAATTAATGTTCTTGGTTGAACAGATTTTGCTCTATGATAATCAAATTAGCAAAACGATACTTTCATAGAATTAGGAAAAAATAACAAAAAAAATAACAAAATTCATTTGGAAGAATAAAAGTCCAAGTATATCAAAAGGTATAATGAAAAAAAATAGAAAGGTCTGCTCTGCAGCTATTAGACCTCAACTAATATTATAAAATATTAACTATCAAAGTCATTTTGTACAGACTAAAAATAAGAAAAGAATATTTGGAAGTGAGGCTGTCAACAAACATTTATTAAGTGCTTACTATATTCCAGGTCCTGGGGAAAAGAAGATATAAAATCCTCTGTTTGGCATTTAAAGCCCTTAGTAACATAGCTCCCATACCTTTCTAGTCTTCTCATATTTTAAACTCTACCATGTACTCTTCAATCCAGAGACACTGGTTTCTCTTCCTGGAAGAAGACACTTATCTACAGGAATTTTTCCTGGTTGTCCCTGAGTCATGAAATTTTCTCCCTCCTTATCTCCACCTCCTGGCTTCCTTCAAGTCCCAACTAAAATCCCATCTTCAACTGGAAGCCTTTCCCAATCCCTTTTAATTCTAATTCCTTCTTTCTGTTGATTATTTCCGATTTATTCTCATGTAGTTTGTACATTGTTGTTTCTATGTTGTCTTTCCCATTAGATTTTGAGCTCCTTGAGGCCAGGGACTGTCTTCTGCCATTCTTTATATTCCCAGTGCCTGGAACATGGTAAGCACTTAATAAATCTTTATCGACTAATTATGGTATTTTTTATATATATATATATATATATATATATATGTATATATGTATATATATATGTATGTACATATATATACACATATATACATATATATATATATTAAGGTAATGGATGATTATGGTACTTCAAGAAGCAGGAAATGGAAACCATCAATCATCATCATTTCCCATTTATATAGCACTTACTTCCCCTGTGAGTTATTTATTATTTTCCCAAAGATTCACAGTTACAGAATTTGAGAAATGGAAGGGACCTCATCAGCTATCTAGCCTTAAACCATTCACAAAAAGTGTCATTATAAAATATCCCATAACTAGTTGTCCAGCCTGTGCTTTTAGACCTCCAAGAAGAGGAAACCCACAAGCTCTTGAGGTGGCCTTGTCCACTTTCTGGCCAGTTCTAATTGTTAGGAAGTTTCTCCAGACATTAAGCCCAAATTGGCCTCTAGGGTCAAACAAAATACTTGAAGACAGTCATAAGTCATTCAGTCGAAGCTAGGCCTGGCTACCTTGCAAGAGGAATGAAACCACTGAAAAGTCTGAGAGTTGTATTTCTTTCCAGATTAGGAAGTGATGAAACTCTAGTGAACAATAGAGAAGAGTTTTCCCCTGCAGGGGCAGTTTTTACATCTCTCTGGAATAGCATGGAGGCATGGAGGCATGGAGTTGGAAATATATGTGTGTGTGTGTGTGTATGTAGATATATATATATATGTATATATATAGATTTATATATATACATATATATATATGGAGAGAGAAACAGAGACAGAGAGAGAAAGGGAGGGAAGGAGGGAGAGACAAAGGGAGAAGGAGAGGGAAAGGAAGAGGGAGAGGAAGAGGGAGAGGGAGAGGGAGAGGGAGAGAGAGAGAGAGATGAGAGGGTGATGGTGGCAGCCTTAGTGCCAAACTGAGAATGCTACCAGAGTAGCTGGAATCTTGTTCTTCCCTTGGCTAACTGTTAAACTTGCAAAGAGAACCCAGAAGGGAGAGAAATGACCATAGTGAAGCACCTGGACTGATGGGGAACCCCTGATCTCACTGTTCCCCATTTTTGTTTTATTGATGCCTATACACAGTCCATATAGTTTACTTTCTTTGTTTTTTTTTATATTTTCTTAATCATTATTTATATTTTAATGGTGGTCCTAGATAAAGATCATTTTTATTGTGTCCTGCTTTTTTTCCTTAGAGAACTGGGGGAGGGGGGCAGGGGGGTAGCAACGAATAATGGTTGCACCAGGTTTGGATGGCTGGTAGCTTGGAAACCCGATAGCTTGCTGAGGGATGACCATATTTTTGGAATTTTATTAAAACTTGTAGTATTACACTTTCTAACTTTTTAGTGAAAGGAAGTCCTGTGCAACTGGGACATAAGCTTCATGAGTGAATCTCATGTCCAAGCAGGCAGGTCACTCTGTACCACAGGCTTTGGGGTCTTCTCCATTGCACTCCCAGGAGGTAGAAGGTACCAGAATCCAGCTTAGAATCCTTCCTATGCTCCAGTCTCTCCAAGATGCTATCACGCCTCATCCTAAGTGTCCTAGACACAAGCTCCTCAGCCTCTCCATGGAGGTAGGTGCCATCAGAGACTTTTTTTTTTTTGCATGGGTCAGATCTTTGCTATATAAATATGAAAAAGACAATGTCCTAAAGACATGTCCTTGGTAAATAGTATGAGATCAATATGTGAAAAATAGGAAGAATGACATGAGAATAATGTGAGTTGTTATTATAAATGCTATAGAAAAAAGTTTTTTAAGTGCATCTAATTCATTCCCAAAATGTTGTTTGTAGAGCCATTTCTACTTGCCTATATTTATTCATCTTCACCCCATGAAACAAATATTTTCTCACTCATTTCCATTGGGAATTCATTATAATTTCAGAAATATCTGCAGGACCTCCCATTCTATCATGATGGTGTGGCTACATCAAAGACCCTGATTCTATATTGGAACTGCTAATTACAACACAGCCATGGCCAACTCAAACCACATTTAGGCAAATCTATTAAGTAGCATATGCTACAACAGCCTAAAAATCATGCATGCATATGCCCCAAAATAACTTAACTGACATACACATGGTTATAGGACTGAGAAAGCCCACGCCATATTCATAGATGGAAGGATATAACGTATTTCATTAAAGAAGGCACTGTAGTATATAGTCAAAGTCAAGGTGCATGTGGTTTCTAGCACTAATTGTACTACTAACTTTGAGTACTTTGTGAGCTGAGGTAGATGACTAGAACCTCTCTAGATACTCTTTCAGTTAAAAGAAAAAATCTGTGACTCACCCCAATCCTCCTTCCAGATGACCATAAACCTCTGCTAATGAAGGCAGGGCCTCCTCTGGCCCACTTAACAAAATAACCCACTAACACTGAAATACACACACACACACATACATGCGCGCACACATGTGCACACATACACACAGGTGGTAGTAATGATAGCTGAAAGGGAGCTATATGAGATAGGGAGGTCTGATGGATTGTTATACTTCTTTATTGGCCTTAAGTTGTGCCTTATCTAATAACTCTAAAAAAAAATCTCTTACAGATGATTAGGGAAAAAGGAAAAGAACTTTTATGTTTTAAAATATTTATAGTAGCTCTCTTCATGGTGGCAAAGAATTGGAAATTGCAGGGATGCCCATCGATTGGGGAATGACTGAACAAGTTGTACTATATGAGTGTTACACTGTGCTATAAGAAATAAACTCGATGATCTTAGAAAAACATGCAAAGACTTGCATAAAATAACGAAGAGTAAAATGAGCCGAACCAAGAGAATTCTGTATTCAACAATAGCAATATTGTTTTAAGAATAACTTTGAGTGAATAAGTGATTTTGACTATTATAAACACCCAAATTAAATATAAAGGACATATGAAGAAAAACGCTATCTGCATCCAGAGAAAGAACTGATAAATAGAAGTATGTATTGAATAATGTTACATATATGTGTGTGTATATACCTATATATACATACCTATTACATATATGTGTGTGTTTACCAATATACCTAAACACATACCTATTTGTGTCTAATGGTAGCCATTTTTAGGGCAGGGCAGGGGAGGTTAAGAAAAAAGAAGAAAAAAAGAAATTTATGTGATAATTTTGTTGTATATTTGAAAGGAACAGCAAGTTGTGCTTAGCAAATTTGTAGTTTTATGCACAATCATCTTTTTATTGTACTGTGTTACAGAAATGCTTGTTTTATTCCATAAATATAGACTAATTTTTTACTAAAAAAAAGGAAAAAAATCTTACTACAAACAACATGTAAAGTTCCCTGAGACTGGATAGTGTTTGCACTTTTTCAACAAATAAAATAACATGTTATTTGCCCTTGTTTTTTCTTTAGTTTTACCAGTAGAATCTGGAAAATTGTAAACTATGACCTCTACATGAACTACAGTTATTGAACTACAGTTTTTTTTAAAAGAGGTCATATACACAGACTTGTCCTAGTCACTTTGTCTGAAAAAATAAAAAGGCATCTTATCAATTTGCACTTATTATATCAATTTCACATTCTCATTTTTAGAATTTATGAGAAACAAAGAAGATTCAGAAATAACAAGCTTTAACTAAGATGAAACGTAATAGGGCTGGGAATTCCTCTTCAATTTTAACTTTAGACTCCATCTTTCTGCTGCATGACTGACCATTGTATTACTAACTTTACTAAACTTGTCCCTCAAAACAGAATGTTGAAAAGCCCACACACTAAAGACAAGTGATGGCATTGTTTCTATCATGATGTAATCTGTCAAGAAAATGCATTGTGATTAACCACCATTTTTTTCTCCTCAAATAAAGGAAGTTTCACTAGAAAGAAAATGAATATCTGCTAATTCTACTTTTTAATATACATTATGTTATATCCATTACAGCTTTCTGACAATGACATTTCTTCCTATCATTTTTACTCTATTAAAATAAATACAGATTTTCTTCTAGATGGACTTGCAAAATCCAGTATTGCCAAGAATGATTAGTTAATGAATAAAAATAATGATGGAACCATTATTTTAGGTTAACCATGGATGACAATGGTCACCTTTGAAGATTTTCTGTGTAATTTCAGACATATTTTCTTTAAAATCCACCCCCACAGAGCTGTGAATTGGTCTAGCCATTCTGACAGGTAATTTATAGTTATGGTTTATTAAGATTGAAGAGATTTTTCTCCTACATATTTAAGTTCTTTGTATTGCATTTGAAAAAAAGCTGAAGAATCAAATGCAAAATGAATGCTAAGATCATGGGATTGGCATGATGGTGGAATAGTTGTTCACCAACCTCTCCAACTTTGTTATTGTTGTTCAGTTGTTTGAGTCAAGTCTGATTCTTTGTGATCCCATTTGGAGTTTTCTTGGCAAAGATATGGGAGTGGTTTGTCATTTCCTTCTCCAGCTCATTTTACAGATGAGGAGACTGAGGCAACCAGGTTAAAGGGACTTGCCTAGGGTCACACAGCTAAGCCAGTGAGTGTCTGAGGCTGAATCTGAGCTCAGGAAGATGAGTCCTCCTGACTTTAGACCCAGCACTCTATCCACTGAGTCACATAGCTGTCTCTCTAACCTAAAAACCTTAAAAAAAAGATAAGCCAATAAGAATAAAAAGTAAAAGATGAAAGAGAAATAAAAAAATAAGAGAAAGCAAACCATAATCACAGTTCCCAAGCTGAGACAAAAGGAAAACTGAATAAAAATTCAAAAAAGAAAATTACATATTGAAAAATATTATATGTGAAGGGAAATAAAACATAAATTTCCCTTCTGAAAAATATTTCTGCAGACTGCCTAGAAATCATGGAAAAATGGCAAAAGACTCCAATATGGTTCAAAAGGAATAAAACACAGAAGAGGATATCAGGAATGGGATTAAGTTAGAAACCACAGATCTGAAAGTAGAATTAAAGATAAGTGACAGGAAACATAGAAATAACTAAAGATAAGGGTATAAAAAAGAAAAAAAACAATTAAGAACTTCAAAGAAAGGCTCACAGATATGGAAATTAAGATATAGAAGTTAAAGAAAATTGAGTAGAAAAGAAGTGAAAGGAAGTTAATGTTAAAATAATACTATACAAGTCAAAGCAACTGTCCTTGAAGACAGGATGTACAGAAATTTTTAGAGATCAAAAGTCTCCCAAAAGAACATGAATTTTTTTTTTAAATACCATACTACAGGAAATAACATAAGAACATTGTCCAAAACTTTTGAATACAGACAATGAAATAATGATTTGTTGAAACTACAGATCACTACCAGAGAGTAACCTACCAAGAGAAAATGGTTAATCACAGTGCACTTCCTTGACAGATTACATCGTGATAGAAACAATGGCATTATTTGTTTTTAGTATGTGGACTTTCCAACATTCTGTATTGAGGGACAAACTCTAAGGTATGGTATATAATGGTTAAACTGCACAATTTCACTAACAAGAGAAAAGACTTCAGCTATGAAGGAATGCCCAATGAAATAATGCAGACATATTCACCATCCACTAGAAGTCACAAAAGTGGTATAGGATATTTGAAAAAGCAATAGGACTCAAGTAGCAACCCAAATTAAAACATCCTGCAAAGTTCAAACTTAATCATGAAGGAAAAACAATAGTTCTTCAAAAAAGCAGAGGCATTTGTGGCATACACACACACACACACACACACACACACACACAGAGTAGGCCATTCAACTGGGAACTATTCCAAATAAGAGAAATACAAGAAAGTTAAACAACTTTTGCTCAGTAATTATACTTAATCAACAGGATCAATTCACTAGCACTTATAGTCTATGACAAGAAAGGAACAAAAAGAAAAGAGATTGGGTGAGTGGTAAAACAAAGCCCAAAGAGTGGCTGTTATGAGAAAAAAAAATTATAGTTACTAGTTACTTAAGGTAATCTTAAAGAATCAGGAGAACCTAAGAAGGGAAAGCTGAACTATTATTCCATGAACTAAATTCCATGCCCCTCTGTGCTAGGGATGCATGCCAGAGAATAGAGTACAAAGATAGGCTGATCTGATTTTAGGAGTGAGGAAAAATCACAATAAAGGCAAGTAATAAGACCAAGCCTTAGGATTCAGGATATATAGTCGTACTTTCTATAAGATAAGGCTTCCTTGACAAACTGATACTTTTAAGAGTAAGGAATAGCTGAAATTTCCAGAAGCAAACAGGCTCACCATAACTCCACAGGTAAAGAATACTGCACATGCTTTAAGAAGTAGAAGGCAATTTACTTTGCTCTCTTCTTTGTTTCTATCCCCTTCTGACAGGGGATAGAAACAAAGAAGAGGGCAAAATAAACTAAGTAAAGTAAAAACCTAGGGGTTATCATTATCATTATTATTATATGATGGTGACGGTGATGGTGATGATGATGATGATAACGACTAGAGGAAGGGGAATGATTCTGAACCACACACCAATCTGGATAGGAAAAGAGAAGAGAGATCAGGTAGGAACAGAATGTTCACTGTGCTGCTGTAATGACCCAATAGAGATTAGATAATAAAAAGATGTAATGAACCCAGTTAATGCAGTTTCATGATTTCCTCCAGCTGCTCCCAGGGGCATATAAATAGGAGAAAATGAGTCAAATGGAGAGATTAATCCTGGGTCAGAATTCAGCAAGGTGTGATCAGTAATAGGACAATGGATGAAGGAATTTTAGAGTAAAGGCTAGTGTAAAGTTGAACAGATTCTCTAAGTGGTCGACAGGAGAGCACTGCTTTCCCTACAGGAAGGCAGGAGTGATGGCAGGGGAAGGAATAGAGGGGTAGAAGGAAGAAAGGTCACAGGACAAAGAACAAGGGAAAAATAGAATGATAAAAGGTTATGATCAGATAAAGGAATTCTAGAGTTTGTGAACATGAAAGTAGAGCCTTTGTGGCAAGATAAGGTATGGTCATTTTTGTGCGTTATACACATACACTGTGTATGACAGAAGTGAGATAGAGTGGAGGAGTTTGGTCATGGACTCATGATTAGGTGGACCCCTACTCTTGCCCTAAGCAGGGGTGGGAGAGTGATGCCCAAAGAGGAGTTGTGTAATAATGAGAGCTGCATATAATATGGAGGAAGACTTCAAAAGGTGAGAGTCAAAGATGAATGTTTGAATGTCAGACTGAATATCTCTCTAGATCCAGAAACCAGTTCTTCCCTCAAGCTTTTAGTGTCCACATCTCCACTAAGAATGGACTTCCCTGGTTGAACTGTTCTTTCTTTGAGTGAAGTGAAATTTCATCTCCCTCCCAAAGAGCTCATTTACCCTGAGGTGTTCTTTTGTTGGCTTCAATCTGTTTAACTTCCCCAACTTCTTTTTATTGTTTACTTGGATAAATCGACTTGTTCACAATCCAAGACTTATGTGTGTCTATATGTATACACGTGTGCATGTGTGTGTACATGTGTGCGTGTGTGTGTGTGTGTGTGTGTGTGTGTATCAAGTCTTTGGTAGGAGTGAGCTAAGCTGGTAAAGAGTAAACTAAATGTTGCTTTCCCCTTTAGAGTGACCAGCTAAAGTGTGTTTTATTCTGAACCCCTAAAAAAAAACAATGTATGTAACTCCCTAGAGATATTTGAGATAGGGTAGACATAGTTCTACCCTGATATCCCCCTGGAGAGGAAAGTGAATATTTGAGTGTTTAGACCCCCATCTTGCTCCCCACAAAGGCAGAAATTATAATCTTCTTGGAGATGGAGGTCAGTTCCCTAAACAAGATCTCTATCCATTCCACAAATGAGCCAGCAGTATGTATGTTAGATGATTATCTACCTATAGTACATGAGGAACTGAAAAGTTAAGACATGTGAGGGAACATTAAATATCTATGTTGAAGTCCTTAGGATGAGAGCAGCCATTGAGATAGAAGGACTGGACAAATTCATTAAGAAATGAAGGAGAATATTCTGGAGGCCACCAGGATCTGCACAGGTGATACATTCTTATGGTGTGAGCCCTTAAAGAAGAGGCTGCTGAGTTGGTGGTAGTAGAGGGTGAATCTGAATATGGCAATGGTGAACAAAAACCACTGCAATTCCCTTATCGTGGTCAGTGCTCGGTGACTGGGGCCAGGGATGAGAGAAAATATAGCCAGTACAATAGTGTTGAGGGAAATGAAGGGTACCAGACCTTAATAATAGCCAAATTGTGGGGGAAATAGGAAAGAAAAAGATTTATGATGAAGAGAAGTTTGTAAATTATAGAACAGGCATCCCAGGGGACAAAGTGGAAGAAGTAAACATATTTGGAGTAGGATACTGGAGGAACAAGGTTGAGTTGGATAGGAGTAAGCATGGGTAACAGGATTTGCACTTCAGCAGCCAGTGGGTCAGAATTTCTAGAAGGGGGCAAGTATGGGAGTTTACTAACTGTGTGACAGTGAGTCAAGACAGAGTAGTGTTTGGAGAGATTAGACTGTTCTCCGTCTTCCATGGTTCAGTCTCATGGCAGACGGGGATTTCCCATGCTGTGAAGGCCTATTTCACAGCAAGTAGGAGTAGATGGGTGAAGGAGGCCCTGTGTGGCAGAAGGTGAGAGATCTTATCCACAGAAGGCAGGCCTGTACTAACAATGGTCCTAGGGTAAAAGCCCAGGAAGGAATAAGCCATCAATGACTCCCTGGCATGTAGCTCTGCGCTGGAGATAGGCCCTACAGAAGCTAGCAGGTGGCAGGTTCCAATAGTTCTACCCTAAGAATTGAGCTTTCCAATTTAATTTCATTCATAATATCTTCTAAGAGATCAAGGAACCTCAGTAAGAAACTCCAGCACGTTTTTAGGGCTTGTTTGTTTGTTTAAGGTCTACACGGAACTTAAGAGACTTAGCCAAGGTCATGCAGTGAGGATGTGGCAAAATCAAAATCAAGACTAGGACCCCCTCCCCATTATTTTATGTTGAGAAGGAAGAAAATAGGGAATATTTTATTGTCACTCCAGAAGACAAACCTAAGTAAACCATGCATCCATTAGCTTGTGATTTCATTTAAGGAAATGCAGGAAAGAAGATAACAACAAGCCTAATTGTATCTTCCTATATTTGGAATGTTGGGGGGAGGGAAGCTTATGACATAATTCAGTAAATTTAGCCTTCAAAACACCATAACCACTAAATGAAAAATCACTGTTAAAAAATCCATACTAGGGGGAAAAAGTCTAAAGTGAAAACACACTAGCAACTTTCTTATTTTAATGGAAAAACAGCCTATCATGCAATTAGCATGCTTCTCATTTTAAGGAAGAAGTAGCATTAATGCAAACGTTTATTCATCCTCCTCACAGCAGTTATAGGAAAAACAGAAATAGGAGAAAAATAAATATGCTTCTTAGGCATAGCAGACTGCATTACTTAATAAATGTTCATTAAATGAATGTTCCCTTCATATGCTTTTCCACTGTCTATTTTTTTTAATACTGTTTTACTTTTGACACAATGCAAATGTGAACCATTTGAAACTCATTAGAAACGCGTTCACTATTCTACGTGGTCTTCATTGATTGGGCCTAGGTAATAACCCGGGTCTTCCAAAGCTAAGCATCAGTGCAACACCACGTGGCATTCCGCGGCAGCTCGGGGAAGGAAAAACGCATTCCCTTTGGAGTCACCGGAACTGAGTTCAAAATCCAGATTCGGCCATTTTCGCTGCCTACATTTTCATACTGCGGGCAGGTCATTTCCCCTCTCTCATTCATTTTCTTCTCGTGTAAAATAATGAGATCGGCTTTCGCGTCCCCCAAGAGGTTCTAGCTCTAGAGCGTGCGGCGTAAGGAGCCGTCTGTCCAAAAGGGCAGGCGTGAACGGGCTGCGATCTGCACGCTGCACCTCCCCCCTCCCCGCCCCCGGGGCAAGGTCACGGCCACGGCCGGGGGAGCTCGCGCTTACCGTCTGGGCTTCTCGATGTCCGAAGTCCTGGCCAGGCTGAGCAGGGGCCTCGTGCTGGGCGTGGGCGAGCGCCTTCGGCTCGCGGCGATCGAGGCTCCTCGACGGCGCCGGACCCGCGGCCGCGGCGATGGCGAGCGCCGTTCGCTGGGGCGCGGGGAGCGGCGTCGGGGGGTGGGGGAGCCCCTCCTGGCCGCGGACGGCGCCCTCAGCCGGGAGCCCCCCCCCGAGGAGCAGCAGCAGGGGCGGCGGCATTGCGAGGCCTTCCGCCGGGGGCCCCGGGAGTATGGTGACTCGGAAAGCCTGCGCCCGGAGGCGGTGGTGGGCGAGAGCGGCTTCTTGCCCTGCGCGGACAGCGAGCACCGCCTCCGGGGACCCTGCGAGGTGCGCCGCCGCCGCCGCCGCCGCCGGGGCCGCGGAGGCTGCGATGGTGGCGGGCGGCGGCGCCGGCGGGCCGTCGGGCTCTGGGGTGGGCACGGGTGGAGTCCTCCCCAGCCCACGTGGAGGGGGCACTTGTTGCTGGCCCGGTGGTGCTCCGTGGTGCTCCCGGGTGGCAGGGCTCCGCTGAGCTTGGCTGCGCTCCGTGGGGCCGGCCCGCTGTGGGCGTCGGGCGGTGGTGGTGGTGTTGCTGGAGTAGGTGGTGAAGCCGGTGATGGTGGTGTACTCGACGACGCTGCCGGCTGGGGGCCGTTGCGCGCCTTGGAACTCTGGGGCCGCCCGCCTTCGGAGGGGGTTGGGAGCGGAGGGCACGAGCCGTGTCGCCCTGGTCAGCGCGCAACCTTCAACTTGCCCAGATCTCGGCTCCAGGGTTCCCGGACTCCCTCCCGCGCCCGAGGTTGTGCGTGGAGAAACTGAGGCAGCCACTCCCCCGGGGAGGGGCGGGAAAGGGCGGTCACTTTAGTAATGGGCAGGCAGGAGGGGACGGCCGGGCCTTGACCGGAGAGCACTTGCCAGAAATGACCCCAGTCTAGAGATCGTTCAGGGTAGGAGGAGGGGTCTCGCGGGGCCTCAGCGGCGGTTTGGCCTGATTTCCTTGGGGGACGCAGTGACCCAGGAGACATATTAACCGCCCCTGAATAGACACCGTGACATGTAATACTGTGA
The DNA here is from genome assembly GCF_900497805.2 of Vombatus ursinus. Lineage (NCBI taxonomy): Eukaryota > Metazoa > Chordata > Mammalia > Diprotodontia > Vombatidae > Vombatus > Vombatus ursinus. The sequence continues at coordinate 29,959 of NW_020954263.1, forward strand.
AGACTTGCAGCCCCGAGGCCTTCCAGTCCAAGCCATTCGTTTGTACAGATGAGGTTGTCGGAGGCCCCACAGAATAAACATTGGAGGCAGTGTGTGAAACGAAGGCTGGTGACTCCAGCGTCATTGTTCTTTCCTTGGAACCATTCTCGACTCCCCTTAAATTTCTAATGGTAACCATCTCATAAATATTAAGAAGGAAGTTAACATTAAGGAAACCCATTGTAGTTTATAGTGAGACAAAGGGAATCGAAGGGAAAAAAAGTCATTTAATGTATTCATGGATCTGTGGACTTTGGCCCAATGGCAAGTGCCCCCACCTGTCCATATTTCAAAAATAAATTATATGGAATCATACAATGTTAGAGCTAAAACCCCCCTCAGAAATCATCTAGTCATGACAGCCTCATTTTACAGATGAGGAAACTGAGGAAAACAGGGCTAAGTGACTTGTCCAGGGACACACACCTAATACGTATCTGAGACCCAGATTTGAACTGATTTCTTCCTGACCCCAGACATGGGGCTCTATCTACTATACCACCTAACTGCCTTAGCAGATTATAGGAAGCTTGAAATGCTTGAAGTAAAGACCCTGCAACAGACTGTCTATTAATACTTAACGTTTATATAGCACTTCAACATCTGCAAAGCCTGGGAGGTAGGCGCTATTATTATTTTTATTATCCCATTTTACAAATGAGGAAACTCAGGCAGATTAAGTGACTTGTCCAGGGTCATGGCTGGTAAACTTTGGAGGCAGGGTTCACACTAGGGTCTTCCTGACTCCAAGTCCAAAGAGATGAAAAACAGTTCCTACTTTAAGGAGCTGACATACTGCTTGGTGGGGCTTGGGAAACAGAGAAACACAAGGAAATGTAAAATGGATGATGAAGATCAGGAAAGGCTTAATTTAAAGTCAATCGTTACAATTTCATTCTTAAGCATTTACACCTTCAGAAGTTGGCAAATGCTACAAATTGGGGCTTGGTTTGTTGTTTTGTTGGTTTTCTAAAGCCTCCATGGAGAACATGTTAATAATGAAGATAATACTTAAAAGTGTGTCCCGAATACGTTCCCCATCCCAGGAGAAGCAGTTCAGATATTATACCAGCACATCCCCAGCAGCCTATGCAAAGGCAAGGAATAGGAAATGAAATGCTTGAGTTTTGGAAAACAGGCCAGATTATTTGTTTGTGCATATTCATGATAACCTTAAAATGGACAAAACTAAATAAAGGCACTCTAGCAGCCACTGCCTACAGTAATGATAGAGGAGTAAAGAGGAAAAGAAGGTATTCATCTTAAACACAGATCTGAGCACATGAATCCCTTAATCAACTCCAGTAGTTTTCTTTTGCCTCCTGCATAGATGACTCTGTTTAGCTTTTAAAGCCCTACACAGCCTAGGCCACCTATCTTTCCAACCTCCTTAGACATTATTAAACTCCTGTATTGGCCATACTCCACGCCTAGAAGCCACTCCTTGCCTCCACTTCATAGAGTACCTGTCTTCCTTTGAGATACAGCTCAAGCACCATCTTCTAAGAAGTCTTTCCTAATTTCTCTAATTGCTAGTGTCCTCCATCCCAAACTACCTCTTAATTTACATATATGTACATTTATATTTATTAACTCTATGTTATGTGTGTATATATGTGCGTATATACATATACACACATATATATACATGTGTATATATGTGTGTGTGTATACTTGTCCTTTCCCCACTACCCCCACAATAAAATGTAAACTCCTTCTGAGAATGAATTGTTTCATTCTTTGTGATTCTATCCTGCTGTGCCTAGCACGGTGCCCAATGCATAGTAGGAGCATAATAAATCTTTGTTCATTCATTCATAACCATTAACTATTGTTAATGCACAATCTTTGTACAATGATTGCAAGTTAACATTATTGAAAGAACTGAACCACATCTAAAATGACAAAAAAGTAGAGTAATGTTTTTCATAGAACCCCTCCTAAGAATTTTAAAAAAATGTGCAACACATATCAAGATAGGTGTAACAGCATTTTTTATGGTAGCAAAAAAAAAAGAAAAGAAAAAGAAACAAAGTAATTGTTCATTAATTAGGGAGTGCCTGAAAAACTTGGTCATTGAATATAATGGACTATTATTATATGATAAGAAATGGTGGATATGAGAAATTCAGAGGAATTTAGGAAGATTTGTATGAACTGATACAAAATGAACAATACCAAAAAAAAGTGTTATACACAATGACTACAGCAATGTAAATGAAAAGACCACTAAAAGGACCCTGAATTCCGAGTAATTGAAATACAAGTGAAGGTCTTAGGGAGCTGAAAATGAAATATGCCTCTTCCCTCAAGGCAAAGAGGTGAGGATCTACTGGGGCCACATAATGCATACATTATCAGGCAGATCGTTGCATCAGATGATTTTGCTTTATTATTTTGTGATATGGTAGTGGTCAAATTAGAAGGGAGAAGTGGTAAATGACTTCTGAAGACAAAAGACATAAAGCTTTTCAAAATTATGTATTGGACAGGAAATGACTGGTTACAGACATTGATCACTAAAGAACTGTCTCTGCAGCTAGCTCGGTAACCAGATCAAAGGAAATATCCAATTAGAAGAGAGCAAGATGATCATAGGATCATGGATTTTGATCTCAAAGGGATGTCAGAGGCGGTCTATCTAATTCAACTCTCTTCATTTTATTGATAAGGTAATTGAGGCCCAGATGATAAGATAGTTTATATAATGGTAGAAGCTCCAGTTTTACCTACTTAAATAAGCTGTAAATTAGTAAAAAACAAAACAAAACAAAAAACAAACAAAAAAAACCCAACAACAAACAAAACAAAAAGAAACAAAAGTTAAAATGTTATTTTAAAAGCAGTCCCATTGATATGCCTTAATTTTGCAGGGTTGGTCCCCACGAGTACAGATATTTTTGGTTCAAAGTCCTAAGAGAGGCTATATTTCCTTTCTAGGAGTGGGGCACCTGTGGTCTCGAGGCCACATATGGTCTACTAAGTCCTCAAGTGCAGCTCTTTGAGAGAATCCAAACCTCAGTCAAAGGGCTCACTTTGAGGACCTAGAAGGCCACATGTGGCCTTGAGGCCACAGGTTCCCCACTCCTGCCTTAAACCCATAATTCAACAATTTCATAAGGTAAATACCAATGAGTTAACCTTGGCTAGAGGACACAATTAGTCTAAATGAAGACATTCAGCGAAATAGCGTAGTAACTAACAAAATGCTCCCTGCTAAACCTGGGGGGCACTGGGCCAGATGTCCATGAGAAAACTGGGCATGAGTGTGTAGGAAACACATGGAGAGGCACAGATGCAAGGAACATGTGTGGTCAGGGTGTAAACATGGAGAGATTCACATTTATGGCCAGGGCTCATGCACGGAGAACTAACTCTCGTCTCTGATGTGGTAAAGCTATTGATGTCTTTCTAGCGATGATGTTGTGCTCCCCCAACCAGGCCTTCTTTTCTGCTGGGTTTATTGTCTCCCCCCACTGCTACTCAGCTGTACACCACTGCCAGATGCTGCTTATGGGCTTGGCTTGACGCTGCTTGACTGGATGAATAATCTTCCCTGCTGGACATTGTTCTGCTGGACACATCTCTGTGCAGCTTCTCTCTGCTCCAGGCTCTGCCTTATTTGAAATCCTTTCCACTTATAACTCTTGTAGAAGAGACAGGAACTCTTGTCTTAGATCAGCAAAAAGCCTTCTCTTGGCTTCTATCTTTTCTCTTCTGAATCTTAGCTAAACTAATCTCCTTAGAGCAAAAATGAGGACCCTCCTAGATGGCTAATGCCCTCAATTACACTTCGTCTTTTCTTGGTGCATGTTTTTTTTCTGGAACATGGGCTTGGTCCCGCTGTTAGAGACTCTGCTCTAATTAATGGTGAACATTCCATATACCTCTTTAATCGCTGAAGACTAGACTTTAAAGTAGGTAATGGTTATCTGCCCAGACAGCTATTCGGCATGGTGGATAGATCACTGGGATTGAAGACAGACCTGAGTTCAAATCCAGCCTCAGATGCTTATTTTAGCTATATGACCCTGAGTGAGTTATTATACCTCCTTCTGCCTCAGTTTCTTCATTTGTAAAATGGGGATGATAATAGCTCCTACTCACCAGGGTTGTTTCATGAGGATCAAATGAGATAATATTTGTAAAATTCTTTGCAAATCTTGAAGAGTGATGTAAACATTAGCCTTTATCATTAATGACCAAATAACTCTAAGATTTGGGTTCCCCAATTTTTCAGTCTGATTTTTTAAAGTTCTCCCTTGTAAATGAATGGGAAGGATAAAAGGCATGAAGACAAAGTTAAATTCAAAGTCATTGTCTCTTCTACCTTTTTGCTGTGTTTCTGGATATTCCACATACACATATAGCTCACCAAAGCCTAAGGGAGGCTTTAAGGTATACCTTAGCATCAGAAAATTACTTATTTACAATAGGATGACTGAACTCAGAAACCACCTGAACCAGCAAGTAATCAATCCCTGTGCCAATAACAGTCAAAAGCCACCCTGGTTTAGAGTTCAAGCTCATTTTCAAAACATTACAAGGTAGGATGACTGAAGATTATAAGCATAATTATCTATAATTGATAGACGAAGGAAATATATTTAAGAGGCAAGGGAAGTGAGTTTATAAAAAGTAAGTACAAGGTTAAATGACTCACAAAAGGGCATAGCTGATATATGTCAGAAGTAGGCTTGAACCTGGGTCTTCCTGAGTTCAAGGCCACCATACCAGTGGCTCTCAGAGTAGACCCCAAGAGCCCCAGAATCATTCAGGAGGTATGAGAAGTCAAAACTTTTCATAATAATACTAACGTATTATTTGCTTACTAAAATGCCCACACATATAAGGCTGTATTCATATATTTCAACCAAAATAATGTATTACAAGATTGAATGCAGAAACAGGTGTGAAAATGCAGCTGTCCTCTATTAACCAGACAATAAAGAAATTTGCAAAAATATGTTAAAACAGTGCCATTCTTCTCACTAGTACTTTTGTTTTGGAAATATAGTTGTTTTTAGGGACAGGGCCAAGGTGGTGAGAAAAGGGAAGGGCATGCCTGAGCTCTCCCAAATTCCTGTCCAAACAACTTGCAATAACAGCTCAAAATGAATTCTGGAGCAGCAGAAGCCACAAAAGGATGGAGTGAAACAACTTTCCAGCCCAAGACAGCATAGAAGGTCAGCAGGAAAAGTCTGTTGCAATAGCGTGAGAGTAGAGCACACTCCAATCCAGGCTGCACCAGTGCATACTGGGCCCCAGCAAATCCACAGTAGGCCCTGGGATTGACTGAATCAGCAGCAAACACGCTTCCAGAGCTCTCAGCCCACAGACAATAAAGGGATAAGACAACTAGTCAGAAGGAGATTACAGCAGTCCCTTTCCTAGGACTGGGGGCAGTATTCTGTTGCATTGCCCATATGTGGATCCAAGTTATGGTCTTGGGTAGCAGTCCCAGTGTGAGGAAGAGTGCTAGCACACCAGAGCTTGTGGTCACAGAGGAGCATGGGACCTTAGTCACAGTTACAGGGTAAAAAAGGAGTACTTATGGTCACTCACAGATCAGAGCACAGACCGGGAGGACATTGACCACACCTCTCCTTAGATCATACAATCTTGGAGGAATTGAAAACTTATGGACGCCCAGAACTAGCTTAGAAAGCAATAGCCAGAGGACTGTTTCTGGGAGCCAAGATGGCAGAGTAAAAAGGTAATCACTCTCACCCTCCCCTATCAACCTCTGAAAGCCCAGAAAATATCACCCCAGAAAAAAACCCTGGAGCAGCTGAACCAGAAGAAAGACGGGGAGCAGCAGTGCAGCAGCCCAGGTAGCTTGAGGGATCAATGAGAAAGGCTCCTCTTACCCTGGGGGAAGGGGAGCAGTACAGAATGGGAGTCACACAGCCAGTTAGTGGAAAGACCCACGTTAGCACACCAGGAGGAGATTCTGGTGCCTCGGCATTCTACAGCAAACGGGTCTCCCAGTGCCTCAGCAAAAATAAGGGAAGCAGCACTACAAAGGGCCCCAGGAGGATAAGCAGCCTGCAGCATTCATCTGAAAGGAGCTGAAGAAAGCAACCTAGAGGTGCCAAAAAGTTCCAGCCTAGCTGATTCCAACCCAACACCAGGTAAGCTCAGAGCCCTACAGCCTCCAACTGCCAACCAGGAGGAGATCCTGAAAACCAGGTGGTCGAGCAGGCAAACACCAACAGCTGGACCTCCAAGCACCTCAGTGAGGGCAGGGGAACCTGTGGAAACCAGCTCATAAAACCACCAGGTGCCTCAGCATTCTACAGCAAAGGAGTCTCCCAGTATCTCAGCAGAACTAAGGGAGGCAGCACTGCAAGGGGCCCCAGGCACATAAACACCCTGCAGCACCAATCTAAAAGGAGCTGAAGAAAGCTAAAGGAAAGGAAAAGCAGGCAACCTAGAATTGCCCGAAACTCCCAGCCTTGCTGATTCCAGCCCAACACCAGGCAAGCTGCCAGAACCCTACAGCCTCCAATTGCCAACATAAGAGGCCCCAGCACACAAAGCCAGTGACCAAGACCTAGGCTCCCAACACAAGAAGCTTGGGTCAGTGCCCTCTGCTCTCCAGCAGGAGAGCATTATCTCTTTGAAGGCCAGGGAATAAAGAAACATCCTGAGTAAAAAGAAATGTACCATAGATTCATATTGAGAAGAGTGAAGATCAAGACAGAAATTCTGAAGAGGACAACATTGTCAACAAACCCACATGTGCAACATCAAAAGGAAATATGTACTGGTCTGAAGTCCAAAAAGCCTTCTTAGAAGAGCTCAAGAAGGATTTTAAAAGTCAAATGAGAGAGGTAGAGAAGTCCTTAAAAAACACAGTTGGCCAACTGGAAAAAAAAAGTACACTGAAGAAAACAAATTCCTTAAAAATACAATTGGCCAATTGGAGAAGAAAGCACAAAATCTAACAGAAGAAAACAATATGTTAAAAATTAGAATTTGACAAATGGAAACTAATGACTCTATGAGAGAGCAAGAATCAGTCAAACAGAAACAAAAAAAAAATGAAAAAATAGATGAAAATGTAAAATATGTCATGGATAAAACAACTGACCCGGAAAATTGATCCAGGAGAGACAATTTAAAAATTATTGGCCTACCTGAAAATCATGATGAAAAAAAAAAACAGCCTGGACAATATCTTTCAGGAAATCAGAAAGGAAAACTGCCCTGAAGTCCTAGAACCAGAAGGTAAAATAACCATAGAAAGAATCCACTGCTCCCCGCCTGAAAGAGATCCCAAATTGAAAATGCCAAGGAATATAATAGTCAAATTCCAAAATTACCAGATTAAAGAGAAAATACTGCAAGCAGCCAGAAAGAAACAATTTAAATATCATGGAACCACAGTCAGGATTACACAGGACCTTGCAGCTTCTACATTAAAAGACTGTAGGACGTGGAACATGGTATTCTGTAAGGCAAAGGGCTTGGATTTCAGCCAAGGATCAAATACCCAGCAAAAATGAGCATGATTTTTCAGGGGGGGAGATGTATATTCAATGAAATAGGGGACTTCCAAACCTTCCTGATAAAAAGACCAGAGCTCAACAAAAATTTTGATCTTCAAGTACAAGATTCAAGAGAGTCATAAAAAGGTAAATGGGACAGAAAGATACAATATGTTGTTAATAAGGGCAAACTGTTTGCATCCCTACAGGGGAAGATGACACTTGCAACTCTTAAGAACTGTATCGTTATTACACCATGTTAAAGGAGTATACATAGAGGGAGTGGATATGAGTTGACTTTGATGTAATGATAAAAAAAAATCTAATCAAGTGGGTTAAATGGATCCAAGTAAGTGGATTAATCTGAGTTAAGAAAATACTGAGAAAGGAGGAGACAAACAAGGGTAAATTACATTGTAGGAAAAGACACAAAAACCTATTACAGCAGAGGGAAAAATGGAGGAGGATGAGCATTGTTTGAACCTTACTCTCATCAGATTTGGCTCAAGAAGGGAATAACAATCAGTTAGCTATAGAAATCTAACTTGCCCTATTGGCAGTAGGAGGGAAAAGGGGAAAGAAAAGGGAGGGGGAATAGAAGGAAGGGAAGAAGCAGCTAGGGGAAGGGGAAGAAAAGGGAAAGGGCTAATAGAAGGGAGGTGGGACTGAAGGACGCAGTGGTCAAAAGCAAAATACTAGTGGGGGGGAGGAGAAAGGAGAAAGAAAAGCATAAACAGGGGGAAAAAGGATGGAGGAAAAGACACAGATAGTAATCATAACTATGAATGTGAATGGGATGAAATCTCCCATAAAATGGAAGTGGATAGCAGAAGGGATTAAAAACCATAATCCTACAATATGTTTACAGGAAACACATTTGAAAAAGAGTGACACATGCAGAGTAAAGGTAAAAGGCTGGAGCAAAATATATTGTGTTTCAGCTGAAGTAAAAAAAGCAGGGGTATCAATCCTGATCTCAGACAAAGCAAAAGCAAAAATAGATCTTATCAAAAGAGATAAGGAAGTAAACTACATCCTGCTAAAAGGCAACATAGACAATGAAGTAATATCATTACTAAACATATATGCACCAAATGGTATAGCATCCAAATTCTTAGAAGTTCAGGGAGTTACAGGAAGAAATAGACAGCAAAACTACACTAGTGGGGGACCTCAACCTCCCCCTCTCTGAACTAGATAAATCTAACCACAAAATAAACAAGAAAGAAGTTAAGGAGGTGAATAGAACATTAGAAAAGTTAGGTATGATAGACCTCTGGAGAAAACTGAATGGGGATAGAAAGGAATATACTTTCTTCTTGGCGGTACATGGCACATGCACAAAAATTGACCACGTACTAGGGCATAGAAACCTCATAATCCAATGCAGAAAAGCAGAAATATTAAATGCATCCTTTTCAGATCATGATGCAATAAAAATTATATGTAATAAAGGGCCATGGAAAGATAGACTAAAAAATAATTGGAAACTAAATAATCTAATCCTAAAAAATGATTAGGTCAAACAACAAATCATAGAAATAATCAATAATTTCATTCAAGAGAATGACAATAATGAGACAACATACCAAAACTTATGGGATGCAGCAAAAGCAGTTCTTAGGGAAAGTTTTATATCTCTAAATGCTCACATAAATAAAATAGAAAAAGAGGAGATCAATGAATTGGGCATACAACTAAAAAAACGACTAGAAAAAGAACAAATTAAAAATCCTCAATTAAACACCAAATTAGAAATATTGAAAACCAAAGGAAAAATTAATAAAATTGAAATTAAGAAAACTATTGAACTAATAAATATAACTAAGAGCTGGTTTTATGAAAAAAAACCCAATAAAATAGATAAATCTTTGGTTAATTTAATTAAAAAAAAGAAGCAAACCAAATTACTAGTATCAAGAATGAAAATGAATGAAGCTATCACCAAAGAAGAGGAAATTAAAACAACAATTAGGAATTATTTTGCCCAATTAAATGCCAACAAATTCGACAATCTTAGTGAAATAGATACATATTTACAAAAATATAAATTGCCCAGATTAACAGAAGAGGAAGTAAAATACTTAAATAACCCCATCTCAGAAAAAGAAATTGAACAAGCCATTGATGAACTCCCTAGGAAAAAATCTCCAGGGCCAGATGGATTTACATGTGAATTCTATCAAATATTTAAAGAACAATTAATTCCAATACTATATAGACTATTTGATAAAATAGGTGAAGAAGGAGTCTTACCAAATTCTTTTTATGATTCAAATATGGTGCTGATACCTAAACTGGGAATAGTCAAAATAGAGAAAGAAAATTATAGACCAATTTCTCTAATGAATATAAATGCAAAAATTTTAAACAAAATATTAGCAAATAGATTACAGCAACCTATCACAAGAATAATACACCAGGTAGGATTTATACCAGAAATGCAGGGCTGCTTCAATAGTAGGAAAACTATCAGCATAATTCATCATATCAATACCAAAACTAACAGAAACCACATGATCATCTTAATAGATGCAGAAAAAGCTTTTAACAAACTACAACACCCATTTCTATTAAAAACACTAGAGAGCATAGGAATAAATGGAGTCTTCCTTAAAATAATAAATAACATCTATCTAAAACCTTCAGCAAGCATAATATGTAATGGGGACAAACTTAAAGCATTTCCAATAAGATCAGGGCTGAAACAAGGATGTCCATTATAATCACTCTTATTCAACATTGTACTGGAAATGTTAGCTTTAGCAATAAGAGAAGAAAAAGAAACTGAAGGTATTAGAACAGACAAAGAAGAAACAAAGTTATCACCCTTTACAGATGACATGATGAAATACTTAGAGAATCCTAGAGAATCAAGTAAAAAACTACTTGAAATAATAAACAACCTTAGCAAAGTCACAGGCTATAAAATAAACCCACATAAATCATCGGCATTTCTATATTTTACCAACAAAGCCCAACAGCAAGAAATAGAAAGAGAAATTCTGTTAAACTTACTGCAGACATAGTAAAATATTTAGGAGTCTACCTCCTGAAACAAACCCAGGAACTCTATGAACACAATTACAAAACACTTTTTCATGCAAATAAAGTCAGATCTAAATAACTAGAAAAACATCAGTTGCTCATGGGTAGGCCAAGCTAATGTAATAAAAATGACAATTCTACCTAAGCTAATTTACTTATTCAGTGCCATACCAAACTACCAAAAATTATTTTATAGAGTTAGGAAAAATAATAACAAGATTCATTTGGAAGAACAAAAGGTCCAGAATATCAAGGGAACTAATGAAAAGAAATGCAGGGGAAGGTGGCCTAGCCATTCTTAAATTGTATTATAAAGCAGCAATCATCAAAACCGCTTGGTATTGGCTAAGAAATAGAGTGGTGGATCAGTGGAATAGGTTAAATATGCAAGACACAGTAGTCAATGACTACAGTAATATATTATTTGATATACCCAAAGATCCCAGCTTCTGGGATAAGAACCCACTCTTTGAAAAAAACTGCTGGGAAAACTGGAAAAGAATATGGCAGAAACTAGGCATAGACCAAAACCTCACACCATATACCAAAATAAAGTCAAAATGGGTTCATGATTTAGATGTAAAGGCTGATACTATAAGCAAACTGGGAGAGCAAGGAATAGTTTACCTATCAGATCTATGGAGAACAGAAGAATTCATGACCAAACAGGAGATAGAGAACATTATGAAAAGCAAAATTGATAATTTTGATTACATTAAATTGACAAGTTTTTGCACAAACAAAGTCAATGCAACTAAGATTAGAAGGAAGGTAGAAAATTGGGAAAGAATTTTTACAACCAGTCTCTCTGATAAGGGCCTCACTTCTAAATATATAGAGAGAATTAAGTCAAATTTATAAAAATACAAGCAATTCCCCAATTGATAAATGGTCAAAGGATATGAACAGACAGTTCTCAGATGAAGAAATTACAGCCATCTATAGTCATATGAAAAAATGCTCCAAATCACTATTGATTAGAGAAATGCAAATCAAAACAACTCTGAGGTACCACATCACACCTATCAGATTGGCCAACATAACAAAACAGGAAAATGATAAATGTTGGAGAAGATGTGGGAAAATTGGAACACTAATGCATCATTGGTGGAGTTGTGAAATGATCCAACCATTTTGGAGAGCAATTTGGAACTATTCCTAAAGGGCTATAAAAATGTGCCTATGACCCAGCAACAGCACTTCTAGGGATATATCCCAAAGAGATCATACAAATGTGAAAAGGACCCATGTGTACAAAAATATTCATAGCAGCTCTTTTTTGTGGTGGCAAAGAATTGGAAATTGAGAGGATGCTCATCAATTGGGGAATGGCTGAGCAAGTTGTGGTATATGAATGTGATGGAATACTATTGTGCTATAAGAAATGATGAACAGGCTGACTTCAGAAAAACCTGGAAAGACTTGTATGGTCTGATGCCGAGTGAAGTGATCAGAACCAAGAGAACATTGTACACAGTAACAGCCACGTTGTGTGATGACTAATATTGATAAACTTGACCCTTCCTGGCAATACAAGGATCTAAGACATCTCCAGAGGCTTTGTGATGGAAAATGCTATCCACATCCAAAGAAAGAACTATGGAAGTTGAATTGCTATTTTTTTCTCTTCTGTTGAGTTTTGTTTCCTCTTTCTGATGGTTCCTCCTATTGGTTTTAATTTTTACTTACAACATCATTAATGTGAAAATATGTTTAATATGAATGTAAATGTATAGCCTATATCAGATTGTGCACCATCTTGGGGAGGGTGGTGGGGAGGATGGGGGAGAAAAAATTTTAAACTCAAAAGTATACGGAAGTGATTATTGATAAATCAAAATAAATTACTAAAAAAAGTAAAAAGTAAAAAAGAAAACAATAGCCAGAAAGTCCTGAAACTTGGTACAGTGCTCCTTCTACCCCAGGAACAGAGCCCCACTTTAACATAGAGCTAAATTTTTTTAAAAAAGCTGGAAAAGGAAGCAAACAACAACAACAAAAAAGAACTGACCATAGAAAGTTACTATGGTGACAGGGAAGATCAAAACACAAACTCAGAAGAAGATAACAAAGTCAAAACTACAACATCCATAGCCTAAAAGAAAAAAAAAAAGGTGAATTGGTTTCAGGCCCCAGAAGAATTCCTGGAAGAGTTCAAAAAATGTTTTTTAAAAAAAATCAAATGACAGAAGCAGAGGAAAAATTGGCGAAAGAAATGGGAATGGTGCAAGTAAATCATGAAAAAAGAATCAACAGCTTGGTTACAGAAGCACAAAAAAAATACTGATGAAGAGAACACCCTTAAAAAACCAGAATAGGCCAAATGGTAAAAGAGGCACAAAAAGTCCACTGAAGAGAAGAACTCCTTAAAAAGCAAAATTGGCCAAATGGAAAAAGAGGTACAAAAGCTTACTGAAGGGGCAGCTAGGTGGTGCAGTGTACAGAGTGCCAGCTCTGGAGTCAGGAGGACCTGAGTTCAAATCCGGCCTCAGACACTTACTTAGCTGGGTGACTCTGGGCAAGTCACTTGACCCCAATTGCCTTGCCAAAAATAAATAAATAAATAAAAAATAAATGAAAGCTTACTGAAGAAAATAATTACTTAAAAATTATAATTGGGCAAGTGGAACCTAATGACTCATGAGACATCAAGAAATAATAAAACAAAATAAAAGAATGAAAAAAAATAGAAGAAAATGTGAAATATCTCATTGGAAAAACAACTGACCTTGAAAATAGATTGAGGAGATATTATTTATGATTATTGGACTTCCTGAAAGCTATGACCAAAGAAAGCCTAGATATCACCTTTCAAGAAATTGTGAAGGAAAACTACCCTGAAATTCTAGAAACTGGGGTGAAAATAGAAACAGAAATAATCCACCAATCTCCTCCTGAAAGAGATCCCAAAATGAGAATGCCCAGGAATATTATAGCCACATTCCAGTACATCCCAGTGAAGAATAAAATGTTGCAAACAGACAGAAAGAAATTATTCAAATATTGTGGAGTCACAGTCAAGATAACACAAGATTTAGAAGCTTCTACATTACAGGATCAAAAGGCTTAGAATGTGGTATTCCATGGGTCAAATGAGCTAGGATTCCAACCAAGAATCACCTAACTAGCAAAACTGAGTCTAATCCTTCAGGGGAAAAAAAAATGAAGATATTCAATGAGATAGAGGACCTTCAAGTATCCCTATTGAAAAGAGCAGTGCTGAATGTAATGTCCAACTTTCAAACAGAAGATTTAAAAGAAGCATTAAAAGGCAAACAGGAAAGAGAAATCATAAGGGATTCAACAAGGTTAAATTATTTATATTCCTACATTGGAAAATAATTGTAACTCCTAAGAACTTTCTCATTATTAGGGAGTTAGAAGGAGTATAAATAGGCAGAGGGCATAGGTTTGAGTTGAATATGATGGTATGATATTGAAAAAAATAAAATGAAGGTGTAAGTAAGAGGAATGCACTGGGAGAAGGGGAAAGGGAGATGTAGAATGAGGTAAATTATTCCACATTAAAAAGATATGAAAGTTTTTACAGTGGAGGGCAAGATTGGCGGGGAATATTTGGACCTTACTCATCGGAATTGGCTCAAAGAGGGAACAATATACACACTCCATTGGGTATAGAAATCTATCTTTATAAGAAAATAGGAAGTGAAGGGGGTAAGTGAAGAAGGGGTGGGGTGACAAAAGAAAGGGCAGATTGGGGAAGGTGGTAGTCAGAAGCAAAACACTTTTGAGGATGAACAGGGTGAAAAGGAGATAGAGAGATAGAGAGAGAGAGAGAGAGAGAGAGAGAGAATAGGATTAGTGAGAGAAAACAGGATGGAGAGAAATACATAGTAATCCTAACTATGGAAAAAATTTTATAGCAAGTTTCTCTGATAAAGGCCTCATTTATCAAATATATATAGAATTGAGTCATATTTATAAAAATAAAAGCCATTCCCTAATTGATAAATAGTCAAATTATATGAATAAACAGTTTTAAGACAGCATAATCAAAGCTATCTATAGTCATGTGAAAAAATGGCCTAAATCACTATTGATTAAAGAAATGCAAATGAAAAAAAAAACAGCTCTGAGGCATCATTACACACCTGTCAGATTAGCTAATACAATAGAAAAAGAACATAATAAATATTGGAGAAGATGTGGGAAAATTGAGACGGTAATGCATTATTGGTGAACTTGTAAACTGATTCAACCATTCTGGAGAGCAATTTTGAACTACACTTAAAGGGCTATAAAACCTTGCATACACTTTGACCCAGCAATACCCATACTAGGTCTGTATCCCAAGGAATAATAAAAAAAAAACAAACAAAAAAGAAAGGAACTACATGTACAACATTTTTTACAGCAATTATTTTAGTGGTGGCAAATAATTGGGAATTGAGGGGATGCCCATCAATTGGGGAATGGCTGAACATGTTGTGGTATATGATTGTGATGGAATACTATAGTACTATAAAAAAAATGACAAGCAGAATGTTCTCAGAAAAACCTAGAAAAACTTACATGAACTGATGCAAGGTGAAATGAGCAGAACCAGGACAATACTGCCTTTAGTAACAGCAATATTTTGCAATGAATGATGAACTGTGAATGACAGCTACTGTTAGCAAGAAAATGATCTAAGATAATTTGAAGGACTTATGATAAAAAAAAATGCTATCCACCTCTAGAGAAAGAACTGATAGAGTCTGAATGTAGATTGAAACATACTTTTTTTAAAACTTTATTTTTCTTGGGATTTTTATTTTGGTCTGTGTTTTTTTCCCACAATATGACTAATATGGAAATATATTTTTGCATGACTGCATATGCACAACCTATAACAGATTGCTTGCCTTCTCAATGACTGAGGAGGGAAGGAACTGAGGAATTTGGAACTCAGAAATTTAAAGAACAAATGTTAAAAACTGTTTTTACATATAATTAGGGGAAATATTTTTAAATAGTCATTTTCATAAAAAATTTATTTATGTTAACTTCTATCAACTTATTTGTGTTTATTATTATTTTTAATTAATACTTTAAAATATGTTATCACTTTTCATTTCTAGTAAGGTAAACATTGATAGATAGAACACACATAAATCAAAGTTTTTGAGGTCCTCATAATTTTTAAGATTGTAAAGGTGTTCTGAGATCAAGAAGTTTAAGAACCTCTGAACTAGACCATGTTGTTATTTTCATATGCTACGTAAGGCAATGATAACAAATAATTGGCTCTAGCTTATACTGTGACACTTGAATAATTCTCAAGTCAACTTGTGAAGCTTATTGGTGAAAAAGACTTTCAGCCTAACAAGATTTTAGGACTGACAACTCAAATTTGGTCTAGATGAAAAGTACTCTTGCATCAGTTACAGTCAGGATAATAGGATTTAACATTTAATTGCAGATCACATGTATTAATTTCTTCTCCTCAACTGGACTATAAGCTCACTGAAGTATGGAATCATATCCAACACACTCACCAAGGTTGTCATGAGGCATGAAGAATGTCTACAAAAAAATCCACTCATCTGACAAATATTTATCGAGCCTCTGCTATATACAAGGCAGGGCATTAGTGCAATGGGGGATACAAAAATGATAAAAATGATAAAAATATACAGTTACATTTTCTACTATTTAATGCTCAATAAATCACATTTGTTTTAGAAAAGAAGAGGCATTATAGCAATTGCTTATTTAAATGTCAGATCAGAAGTAAACGTTACTTGATTTACTCACTGGACCCTGAGCAGGTGACTGCCATCTTGTGGTAAAGTGATTTAGGGAGCTTACAGTGCCTTCCTAATAGTCCCCAAAGTCTTTGGACTTAGACTGTGACTCTTTCCCAGATATTTACCATGGTAGTAAAATATTTGTAGGTGGGTTTCCAATTACAGGAATAGTCATTCCTTTCATATTTTATTTTCCAATCTTACATGTTCTGACAAGGAGAACATTACCATATGATTTTAAAAGCCACTTCAGTACATTATTCTTTATTTTAAAAAAAATACTATGTGAAGTAAAAACCAAGATGAGTAATGTAAATGAAAGCATTAGGTTAAGAAAAGCACCTTACACATTTAAAAAAATTCATAATTTCCCTAAATTAAAAGAAAATCATTTTGATCACAGCAACGTCCAAATGGGAAAAAGGCTGATCCATGAACAAGTGAAGTTTCCATTACTGACAGTCTTCAGGAGAAGGGAGATCACTTATTGACTGTGCTGGAGAAGATATTCCTGGAGTTTCTAAAGTGGCTCAATCTCTTTTAAATGTGATTTTGTTACATTGGTCACCGGCGTTTTAAAGTTCTTCTATTCATTGAGGACATTAGATTGCTTTTTCACCCTTTCAATTAGTAAATGTCTCAGCCTTATCTTAGAAAATATATCTTCTCTTTTGAGTGAGTCCGTTTTCAATATCCATTTTAAGCTCCATCATGGTTTTTCCAAACTTACATTTTTATTTGATAGACTGAATATTACACAACTTTAAAAGTGCATAAATCATATTGACTTAAGAGATTTTTAAAATTACACTAGATATTATGTTATTAAAGTTAACCAAATAAATACAGGTAAAAGCTCATTCAAGGGAAGAAATCCCAACACATTAAAGTCTTTTTTTCATGAATTTGCAGTGGTTCCTTTTTTTAAGCTGAAGAGAGTCTTGCTATTTTATTAGCAAACAGAAAGATTTACATAACTTGTGCTTATAATAAAGTCTGGTAGAATGGCTATGACTTGGGCTGATAAAGACTCTATAAAATAGAGGAAGCCCCAAAATCAGTCCTGTTTGTAACCATTAAATTGGTCTTTGATTTCCACATCTGGAAAACCACCCTGATTCACTATCAGATCTCACCACCAGAAACCAGGAAGCAGGAATACATACTAAAGAATTTATGTTGCCTCCTGACCAAGGGTGGAGTAGGAGGAAAAGGGGTGACATCTGCCATGGGGAAGGGAGAGGCAAGATGAGTCTAATTAGGGCAGATAGGTGATACAGTGGATAGAGCACCAGCCGTGTAGTCAGGAGGACCTGAGTTCAAATGTGGACTCATACACTTGACACTTACTAGCTGTGTGACCCTGGGCAAGTCAATTGACTCCATTACCTAACCTAAAAAAAAAAAGATTTATCTAATCACAAGTGTTTTTGTTTTGTTTTGTTCCTAGTGAAATTCCAGAGCTACTCAATAAAAAAGTCAACCTTACAGACTAAATATACATCAGCAGTCATATGGGATATTCATTGATATGGCCAGTACATTCTGGCTGAGGCTGCTATAGCTTCTCCTTAGGTTTCTAGGGGTCCTCTGATAGGTTACGGGTTGTCTCCCCTCTAGAGCAATTGACTTGAGTCACCACCAGTTGTTTCACACACACACACTGATAGGTACATTGAGTAACCAGCACTCCAGTTTCATTTAACTAATTAAAACCAACTAGCTCTTCCAAAGGGATATTTACTTCAAAGGCATAGCAATAACAAAAGAGCAAACATTTTCCCCTAATACTTTGGGGGCACATTATGCATTCTCCCATCTAAGTCTCTGAGAAATATTCTTACTCTTTGCACTGCTTCCACATAGTATTAGTCCCACCTGTTCTTATGCTTTGACCATCTGTCAACTGGGGAATAGCTCGTGTTCTTATAAACTTGAATCTGGTTTTATATATTTTAGATATAAGACTTTCAAATGTGAAAATCTTATAAAGTTTTTGTTGCAAAGATTTTTCCCATTATTTCTCCTCTAATTTTAACTTAATTTTGTGTATACAAAAACTTTTTAAATTTTTTAAAATAAGAAGTATCCATTTTATCTTAAATGATCCTCTCTGTCCATTATTTGGTCACAAAACTCTTCCCCTATCCATAAATCCAAAACCTATTTTCTCCCTCACTTCACTAATTTGTTTATGACATCACTCTTCACGTTGAATCATATTTTAATTTGGAATTCATTTTGTTTTATAGTTTAAAATACTGGAGTGTACTAGAAAAAAGTCAGACTACTTCTTAGTTTTCCCAACAGTTTTTGTAGAATAGGGTATCATTACCCCAGAAGCGATGGTCCTTGGTTTTATGGAACACTATACTACTTACTATGTTTATTTGCTTCAGTGTACCTAATATGTTCCAGTAATCATCCTCTCTGTCTTGTAACCAGTACAAAATTGTTTTTGTGTTTGCTATTTCATAGTATAGCTTGAGATCTGATGAGCTAGGCTCCCTTCTTCCCCACTCCCACCTCCCCATCCTTTTTCTTGAGATTCTTAACCTTTCATTCCTCTAGAGGAATTTCATTATTATTTTTTCTGAGTCTCACAATGCAGGGGGGAGTGGTCTGAATGAGCAGTGACAGCACTAAACATTGATGATAGCTAACAAAATTTTATTGCTACTCATAACAGGGGAGAGGAGAATAGATGTCATAGGGAACAGAATTAGAGTGCAGCCTCCATTGGCCTTAATCTTGGGTAGCAAACAGTGGGGCAGCTTTAAATGGTTATTCTCACTCTTGTTGAAGGCCCAAAGGCCCTCAAGCAAGGGTGAGCTGGAACCAGTACTTCTTGGTTCATGAGAGATGGTTGTTAAATTTCAGCGTAAGGATTTATACCTCACAAATAGGCAAATGCTACAAATCATGACTTGATTTGTTTTGTTGATATTCTAGACCAAGTCTAGTCAGTGAACTATGGCCCAAGGACCAAGTCCAGATAACTGCCTGTTTAATTTTATTTAAAAACATAAAGACTATTCTTAGGTTATAGTCAGGAAAAAACATGCTCTGGGCTGGATTTGGAGCTCAGGCTATAGTTTTTGACCCATGGTTTAGACTTCCGAAAGTGATAAAAAAAATGTTAATGCAAATTGAGCATAAAAGTATGTCACCCATTTTTAGAGAGCCAATACATTTACCATCAAACCATGGCCACCAGGGCTCAGATTTTATTATATAGAGAGTTTTAGACAAAAGCCAAAATGGTACTAAAAGACACTGCTGCATCATCCATGGAAGAAGATAGTTGGATAATCTAGACAAGTGAAATAAGAGTATTTTCTGAATTACATAATGAGGAAAGGAGAATGACTCAAGAAACTTAACTTGTGCCAAATAAGGAAGAGGCCAGGAAAAGAGTGATGACAATACCCGTGGCCTGTCTCCAAATTTATTAGGTAGTCTTAGTATACATGTATGCTTGGACTGAGATCATACCAGTTAAACTGGCTTTCAGTGGATCATTCTATAAAATAACATTTTGGCAGTTGGATCTGAATGGCACTTAATAAGAAATTAATTTTAAGTACTATTGTCATTTTTATTATATTGGCATGTCCTACCCATGAACAATTAGTGTCATTATTTAGGTCTGTGTTAATTTCTATAAGAAGTGTTTTGTAGTTATATTTATATAGTTCCTGAGTGTGTCTTGGTAATTAGACCCAAAATATTACATACATCATGTAGTCATTTTGTAGTTATTGGAGTTTGATGGAGTCTATGTCTTTTTACTGAGGTTTTTTTTTGGGGGGGGGCGCTTATGTAGAAATACTATATGTGATGCTTTATGACGGATTTATTTTATATCCTGAAACTTTGCTGACACTGGATTCTGTTTGGCCCATTCCAATGTTAGGGAGTTCAATTCCTAAGTAAGATTTGCCACTATTAATTTTCCTTACCATTCTTTGCTCCCTAGCTATTTTGCATCTTTTCTTTCATTTATTCCAGGTATTTCTTTTTCTGTCTGCATTTTGTCTTCTTTTTTTTCTTTCACACAATGGCTTCTCTTGTTCTATAAATGCACCAAAAGGAACAAACTATACTAGAAAGGGAAATATCTATGATATCCCCTATCCAGCCCAGTACTATGCAAATAGACTGCTGGAAGTCTGCAGAGTCTCTGAGCAGAGACAAACTTAGGTCTGTGCTTTGAGCATCTCTGTATCATTGGTGTCTTTTTTGTTTGTTTATTTGTTCTTCCAGATTTACTTTGTGTTAAGGATAGGTTCTGCACACTTCTGTAGGTAATGTTGGGAACCTGTATGGTCCTGTTTGTCTTTTCTGGGATCCTGCCTCCATGTTCTCTGGTTATTGAGTACTTGTGTTTCTCAAGGATCATCAGGGTGGCTCAAGACAGGGAGCTAAAAACTTCCAATCTTCCCTAAATAGTCTGATCAATCATATGGTCTGAGTTTTTCAGGCTCTAGAATTCAATTTAGTCTGAACAACAACTGAAGACTTGCTCCTGGGTAGAGTTCCAGTAGACAGCTATCTGAAAGACTCTGCAGGTCCCAATGGCAGAGCTCTTGGTCAGTCCTTGGTCTGCATCACCAGCCCTGGTTATTTACCACTGGGCAAAGAGTAATATCCCATTCCAGGAATCAGAACGATAGGGCTGCCTGCAGTCTTATAGCTAGCCCTGGTTTGTTCCTACAGGTTAAATATCAGTTTTTGCTCTGAGATCAGAGGTAACAAGGTGGTGAATAAACCATGTTCCATAATTCTTGTCCTGGTCACTTGACTTTGGGTTCAATTCATGATCTTGGGTTAGAAAGATGACCCAGTGTGGTTTCCCTTGGATTTTCTTATCACTTCTTGGTCTGGTGCTCTTCTTAGACCATTGTTGGAGTAGTTGTAAGGAACAACTGAACTGTTCTGTTTTCTTCTATCTCACCTCTTTGCTGATCTCCACATTCTTAGATGTTTTTTTAAAGAATGGGTCTTCTTATGTCACCTAGGCCTGAAAAGGCCTAGTCCTAGGCACATGTGCCTAGTCCCACTGATCAGCACAGTAGCTTTGACCTGTTCTGTTTCTGACCAGGGATGGTTCACTCTTCCTTAGGCCATCTGGTAGCCCATCATTCCTGAGGGATCACTATATTAATGTCAAACTTATTATAGGGCACAAAACTGGATTAGTCCATTGAAGCTCAAAACTCTAGTGCTCAAGAGACCCTCTAGTTTCTGGCTCTCCAATAGCATGGATTATAGGAAGGTGCCATCATGCCCAGTCAGCCTTGTATCTTAAGCTGTGGTCCAGAAATCTAAATACAATTCTCAGACATGATCTTAGCTAGCTGATTAATTTCTATTTTTTTCTTCTACAACCATTATCTTCAATGGGCAGCAATGAGCAAAACATTACCTGTACCACATTGATTTCTTGCCTGAGTATAATTTGTGCCCATGTGAATAGTAGAAATACAGAGTAATCATCCATTTTGATTCATTATGGGAGGTTCTCTTGTTACATCTTGGATACATGCCCTGGGAAACTAACCAATTTCTATCATTGTTATAAAGTCAGTTGATGGCTGTGTTGGTACCATGGTCAGGGTAGTGACCAACTACCATTTCTCTTCTCTGAAACATATTTCATAATATTTCATGTGATAGTTTCTTTGGCTATACTTTATAATTCCTTAGGGGACAAATTCTTTTTCCCTTCTCAGAGCATTTAGCTTCTTTCTCTTAAGGAATAGTCTCAAATGTGTGTGTATGTGTGTGTGTGTGTGTGCATGTGTGTGTGTGTGTAGCTAAGTGCACTTAGAGGTTAAAATATATGTGTGTATGCATGCATATATATATATATACACATATATACATACATGCATACACATATATATATTTAACCTCTAAGTGCATTTAGCTTCTTTCTCTTAAGAAAAAGTCTCAACTTTTTGAAACCTCCAAATGCAAAGTTTTTAACCTCCCAAGTGCAAAGTTTTTCTTTTATTTTCCTTCCTCTTCTGTGTGACATTTTTCTAATCTTTTCTAATCTTCAACTTCTAAACTTCAACTTCAACCTGCTGGGCCAAGTTTCCCTTGTGCCACATCAGATCTTATTTTTCCCAGTTGAATCCTTGCTTCCATTTTCTTTTCAAAAAGGACTGCTAATTGCCCTTGATCACTGGATTGTGGCAAGGCATCCCTTAAGCCAATCCCTTAATCCTTCTCTTGTAGGAGGGAGAACAGCCTCTCTACCTTAGATAGAATTAACATAGATAGAATTACTTGACTATGGCAGAAATACAAATGTCTCACACTCAATGAAAGTCATTGCAAAATTAACTTTTCTTTCCATACTGGCTGAGATTCTCAGTGGTTTGTTTTTTTAAATCACTGTGGTGTTCACACTTCATCTTTTACTTCAGACCTCTCCACTTTTTTTTTCACTTCAAAAACTTGGCAACCATAGGTGATTTGGTTACCCTCTCTTATCAATTTTACAGACATTCTACTTTGTTCCTTTTTTTCACCCTATCCTCTTACTTATTTCACCAGTTTTATTTACAAACTAAACCAATTTATCTTACTTTTTCTTATTTAACTTTCTTTTCCAACTATCTCCTCCTTTTCCTTGTTCTTGAATTCTTCTCTTTTATAAATTAATCTTTAATCCTGTTCTTTTTCCTTCAACTCTCTCTCAAAGAAGAAGCAAAGCAGTAACCTGGAAATTGTTATTCTCCAGTTTCTTACAATTTCCCCCCAAATTCTACTTCATGAACTCTTTAAAAACCTAAACCCTTCCAAAGCAATTACATTTTCTTTTCCTTTTTTCAGCTCGTGTCCTTATCTTCTCCTGTTGATTCTTTAACAATCTTTTTGTACTCAAGATTAAATAACACAAAATAATGAAATGAATTCTTTATAGTGAGTGCTAGCCCTGATTCTTTCTGAACAAAATAATCTGTTTAGTAAGAACTTTGGCAAAAGACTAGCATTTAAATTCCATCATACCTGTGCCATTTAACAATATATGCTACACTGTTTTATTTCATCCAATTGTAGTTGTATATTCATTTTAATGTGCTGAAGGCTTATTAGCACATTTTGTAGGCCTACCTCATACTTTAAAAAATGTTGTAATATTCACAAATATTTACAATTCAAGGTTATTTAATGATTATACCATTTGTGAACTCTCCATGGTCTTCACTTTTTTTGGTCTTTCTCTTTCTACCTTTTGAATACTTTATTGCTCCTTATCACATCTAGTATAACAGGATAAAAGAAGGAAAATAAGACAAAATCAAAGGATTTCACTTTGCTGGTATTACATGGGGGAAAGTGGTATGAAGGAGAGTATCAGAAAGATGTATGATTGGAAATGGAAGTGAGGTAGTCATGCATTGAGAATGAGAGAAAGCCTATATACTCCACTGCTACCCATAAAATGTAAAAAAAAAATCTCAAAGAAGGTCCCCAATATGTTGGGTGGACCCTTGTAGAGGCAATAAAGTGGAGTAGTGGATGGAGTGCTGGGCCTGGCATCAGGAAGTCCTGAATTTAAATCTGGCCTCGGACATTTACAAGCTATGTGAACCTGGACAAGTAGCCTCTGCATGTCTTCAATTTCCTTAACTGTAAAATGGGGATAATAAAAAGGTTGTTGTGTAGATGAAATAATAGTTGTAAAGCACTTAGCATAGTGTCTTACACATAGTAGGCACTCAATAAATGCTTTTCTCCTCTTTCTCTGTGAGAAGAAGTTGTGTGGGGAAAAAATCAATGAATAAACATTTACCAAGTGCCTACTATGTGCTAGGCATTGTGCTAAGTGCTGGAATTAGAGAATATGGATGAGTTGTACAGTCTGTACTGTCAGAAGGTAATAGCAATGATGATAATGTTAGCTAACATTTATAATAATGCTTTAAGGTTTGCAAGTGTTTTATGAAAGTTACCTTATTTGATGCCCACATTTAAAGTTACAGATCTACAGAAATATTGATTCCAATTAAAGTTCTGGGACCAGGTTTGGTAAGTGATGAGGCTGACCTCCTGATGAAAATGAGTGCCAGTGGATATCTGTTGATGCCATTTATGTAGACTAGCTTTACCATAGATCCCTGAAAACGGACTGGTAATGCAAGGCAGTAGTATACAAGTTCCATTTACCAACAGGACATGTGGCCAGAATGTATGTATCTCACTTAGATTCTCTTCCTTAATTCATTGATACCAAGCATCTACTTAGACCACAAGAGGCACAGGTCATGTTTAAGGGAACCCCCTCCCTCTTACAAAATTTTTCCTTTATAAGTTAAAAAAAAACATTCTTGCCTCTTGTTACAAGCACTCCCTTCCAAAAACCTATTGCTACTGTTTTTCATATTATTCACTCATCGGGTTAATGAATGGCAGTTACAAATAGTGTTTCTGTTGCAATGTACAGATGTTGATAGTTTCCATGATTTTCTTGGATTAAATAGAAGGTTTTCATATTGAAAATATTCATTTCAGATGTAAGAGGAGAATTGAAGTCTCCAATTTTTCAAATATACAGTGTTCCATTTTTAAAGTTTATTTCAAGAGATTGTCTTCCTTGGCAATGATAGAAAGCAGATGTTACATAATGGAGCCAAGAGGGATATTGAATGATCATGGAGAGTTAGGAAGAGAAACATGAATGTATAGCAGGTCAAAGAGAGGGGTAGGGTTCTTATTGGAATTTACAAAAAACTTACATTGTGGGATGAGAAAGAAATAAGAGGGGAAATGGCAAAATATGGTGGGGTTGAAATGTTCCAGGTAATCCTAATATGAAAAAAATGTGAAGTTACCTAGATTTCTTAATTTTAACTAGTCTTATTTCACATTACATTTAAACCTGATTTTATGTAATTTACATAGTATTATAGCATCTGTTATACTAAGAGAAAACTAACACAAATTACAAGTGAATTTCTAGGTGAATATTTGAAGAACATCAGGATATTCCATTCAGTGTCCATGTTATATAAAAATCTTTATATATTACCTAATAACTAAAAATGTCTGTTAAAACTAAAAAAAATATTATTTTGATATATGCTATGGATAAGCCACCTATTTTCTCCTCTGTTTTAAAGCAGACTGTTAATGTTTTTAGGTTGGTAGAAATTTCTGGTAGAATCTGTTTAATGTACAGAGCTGGGAAATTCTGCTAATTCTACAGTATTGTTTGATAATATAATGAGAAGTTCTAATGATATGATACTATGTTCATTCTTTGTGCTCTGAATTTCTTATGTATTATTAGATTGTGGTATTAACATTGGTATTGAAGGGTAGAGTGGCAAAACACAAGTTCTTGCAGGTCTAACCACTCTGGAAGAACTTTTCATTTGTATATATACTTACAAATACAAATACATATTTGCATATGTATTTATAAATAGTTTATATTTACATATGAATTTACATACATTTACATAAGCCCATTATTGGCCTGTATATTTGCCATCCAAGGATAAGCCTAGCTAAGTTCAGCTAAGTAGATCACCTAAAGGTTAACTATCATCAGGAGATGAATTCTTTAATAAAGCAACTAATGAAGTTATTGATATTTATATTTTTCTACAAGGGCTATAATTTTTGTTTCTTTTATAGTTACTTAATGTTTAGCAATCTCAAGCAGGAATTTATGAAGCTAGTACTAGGTGCAAACACTTGTGTTGTTTTCATAATTTTTCATAATTTTCATAATAAATGGGGTCAGGCATTTGATTTTTATGGTACTGTTGGCATTTAAATAATTTCAAATGTTATTATTTATTGGATATCTATGGGATTTCCTGTCATTGGGATTTTATATGTAAGAGTATATTTTGGTCGCTCTCCAGTAATGCACAGCCTTGCCTTTATATTTGCATTTCATATACTGAACTTTGTGAGCTATCTGAACCAAGTTGCTATGAATGTTGATGATTTATGCCTTCTAAGAATAATGGTTTTACTTGATTGGTTCACAAGTTTCATTCAAAAAAAGAAAGTTAAAAATTATTCAAATGAATGAATGAAAAAACACTTAATAAGCACTTACTATGTGTCAAGAAGCAGGAATTAAAAAAAAAAAAGCAAAGATAACCCCTGCCCTCAAGAAGCTTACATTCTATTACAAAAGCAGCACCAATAGAGGAGCAGAGGCCAGGATAGGATGTGACTTTTTAGAAGTGGAGTCCTGAAGGGAGTAGAATGACACAGCCGAGCCTTTGGACTGGCAGTGGCATTATCGATTTGCTTATGGTCAAAACTGGAAAAGAAGGGGTGGAGATCAGATGGTGAAGGGTACCATGGCTGGAACCTGTGTGTAAGCAGGGAGTTAAGTGAGGCACTCTCTATGAAAACACCCAGGGCAGATCTTAGGATGTGAAAAGTCAAGTCTTCAGAAAGTGAGAGGTTCCTGCAGGACATTACGTCCGGGAGTGGGAAGGTAGCTGATGAGAGGTTGACTGGGTTGAAGAATATGAGATAAAGTTAAAAAGTTGATAAAATTCAGTTCTACAAGCATTTATCACATGGCTGTTCCAAGATAAAGTTTCAAAGGTAGCAAGTATAAAAAAAAAGTTGCTTTCACAAAGTGTGCTATTTTGTTGAAAGAATTTAAAATAAAAAACATGCAAAATGTTTTGCAAACCTTAAAGCACTATGTGAATGTTGGCTATTAAATAAAGTATGGCAGTCTGTTTATTGATATTAAGAGCTTTCATGCAATTTGTATACTTTATGAATCTTTTCTGCCAAAAGGTTTAAAGGATTTAATAAAATGAGGCAAATCTCCATATTCCTTTGTAGTTAATCTATCTATACCCCATTTTTAAAATATTCCTTCATGAATTTAAATAGAAAGCTCTAAATTAAGTATAAGTTGGGTGCAGAAAGGAATAGAATCAGACTTCTGTGCTCACGGAACCATTATTTAGGAACTATTAGGGCAAAATGCCCAATGAAAAACTACTGAAAAGAGGAAAATCTTCTAAAAACATAGCAGGGAAAACTCCCATATACAAAATGATATGAATTCCCTCACAGAATTGACAGAACTCTTGTTTTTATACTCTTTTATCCATACACCCCCCCCCCAAAAAAAGAAAACAAATATTTGGAAAACATTTTATTTCTGTTAGTAGAATAAACGTACATAAATGTACACCCCTTCCACAACATGGACTTGGAATGAATGTAGAATCATTACCTCAGACATTTTATTTTATATGTTGCTACTAGCCCAGAACCTAGCAGGCTAAGGGTGTTTGTTTCATTGTTGTTATCAGCTAGAGTGAAATTGTTTCTAGAGGAGTGCAAAGCCTTTTTTATCCTCTTTATGATGTGGATGTGCTAGTAATATCATTTGTGATCATACACTAAGGAGTTTTATTGACCATCCCAAAGTAAATTCAAATAAACACATTCCCTATCCCTTTAGAACACACTGTAAATCTTTGTAACTCCACAGCCAAATGGTAAACCACAGGACCACATGACTTAATTCCCCTGAGACAGTGAATGTTATTTCTGTCAGATTTTTCTTCCCTCATTCATCAGTTAAAGGCTTTCATCTCCTTTTAAAGTCATGACCTTTGGAGTAGGGGTGAAATTACACCTGTCAGGAATAAACGTTCCTAGTACTCCATCATTCTGTCAGTTCTCAAAAGAAATTAAAAGGAGCTATGTCTTTCTTCACATACAGTAAAGAACACTCTTTTTTTTTCTTTGTGCTACACTTAAGGACCTTCTAATTAAATACTATGTAAAGGAGACAAAATAAAAAAGAAGCCTTGTCCGGATTGAGAAAGGGGGTGAGAATGGCAGACCTGTACCTGTCTATTCAGCTGCTGGGGGATTACATCTTTACATACATGCTTGGCTTTGAATATAGCACATTCAAGAGCTCTGTTAAAACTAGTCTTGAGAATTCATGAGAAACTACAACTTGGATTGTTATTTTATTTATCAACAATGACGGTCTAAATGTGTCTCTTAGCACACTTGTTCTGTTGTTGTTGGGTTTTTTTAAAGGTTACACTCTGATAAGTTTATGATTTCTAGCAACACCACATAACAGGTGCACCTAAGTAGTTCCCACTTCATTGACGCAGAGAACAAAGTTAATGTTTTAGCAGATTCATGCCACACCTGGCTTGGGATCTCAGGAGGAAGTCAGGGTTCAAATTAGAATTGCATTGCATTGTTTGCTTAAAATTTTAATTCTGTTGAACTAACCTTCCTAAGAGCTTTTGAGGAAAAAAAAATTGTAGT
This sequence comes from Vombatus ursinus, assembly GCF_900497805.2. Lineage (NCBI taxonomy): Eukaryota > Metazoa > Chordata > Mammalia > Diprotodontia > Vombatidae > Vombatus > Vombatus ursinus. The sequence goes on from NW_020954263.1 coordinate 58,595, forward strand.
CTCTCCCACTTAACTTGTCCCTTAAGCTTAAGAATAAAGGGAAACTTTAAAACCGAAAAAAAATATATACTGAATCATCACTCCAACTAGTAGTGAATTGTACCTTGACTCAAAGAGTAAGACTCATGGAGTTGCTTTAGAAGATACACGGATACATTTGTGACTACAGAATGAAGACGTTTTAGTATACCTGAGGATATCTTCCTGTGCCTGAGTCTCTGAGAGACAGAGCTAGGCGTACATATTCAGTAGTTAATGGTCAAGCCAATAATAGACAAATGAATGTTTTGCAGACCTCACCTATAATTGATCATAGGTCAGAGTCTAAAGTCTCTTCACACCTTTCAAAGAGCAATGGCTCATAATGCCATTTTTAGACAAGTGACAAGGCCAAGAAGGCAAAAAGAAAAGTCACAGAATGTTAGGGCTAGAAGTGACCTTGGATCATCTAGTCCAACCCATATCAAAAAGAACTACCCATTTCAATGAAAGACCACCAATACGGGGCAACCCACTACCTCCCAAGGCAACTCACTCCATTTCTAGACAGCTCTGTTAATAAATATTTTCAGACATTGAGTCTAAATTTGCTGCTTTCTAATTTCCAACTATGCCTTCTGGTTGTATACCTGTGGCCAAATGCAATGCCTAATCTTTCTTCTTGATAATAGTCTTTCACATTCTTGAAAATAATTATTTTAACTCCCAAACCTTAGCACCCTTATAAGAAGGAAGAGGATGAGGATGGGAAGGGTGATGATAACCGCTCAAGCTCAGCAAGTTTTTGATGAAGTGAGTCACTGAATGACTCAGGAACAATAGCAGAATGATGAACTATATCAGAGTTAAGGAATACTACTAACTACTGTGATACAGAATAGGGGTTCTGTGTAATTCCTGTGGTAACTGCAAAAGCTTAGCAGAAACAGTGAAATGCTAGCCATTTGGGCTCTGGTAGCACCACTAATTAGGTTAGTTCCTCCTGAGAACCCAAGCCAGGTATGGCATGAATTTGCTAAAACATTAACTTTGTTCTCTATGTAAATGAAGTGGGAACTACTCAGGGGCACCGGAGGGAGACACTTGAAGTCTATTATGGTTTTGCCAACCACCCCCCAAAAAAACCAATCATCTATTCTAAATAGAACAACATGTACCTTTCAAATTAAAGAGGGAATCAATCCAAAATATCTTAATCACTTCATGTTTGTGGATCAAGCTTTGTGGCTCCAATCCCTAGCACGATTCTTGGTACATAGTAGATATTTAGTAAAAGCTTGTTAATTCATTGAAGGATAATCACTATTCTCCCTTGTACTTGCCTTTACATTACAGTCAGGAAATAGCAAATCCAAGTGTTGTCTCCACCATATTTCAATTCTTCTTTCATTCCCTCTGTTCCAGTTCACCTCTAGAGGGAGGGTCTTTCCCTCCCAGTTTGATTTTTTTTTTTATTAAAGGAGCCATCCCTTGACTCATTTCCTCAATACATCTATTCACTGAATGGGAATTGCCGCACTCAGAGTGAGAACTTAAAAAGGCTAAGGTCTCCCACTGCATCCTGGGCCATCTCTAGTCATCCTGATGGATATCTGGCCACTGGACCCAGATAGCTAAGGAGGAGAAAGTGAGGTTGGTGACTGCACAGCCCTGCCTCATTTAAATCTAACTTAATGCAAGTCCTGTCATCATCTCTCTGATGTCATGGTCCTCTTTGAGAATGAAGGACAAATCATAACCACAGGTTCACCACTGTATTTAAGCTTCTTATCACCTTCTGGCTTCCTAATCTTTTTTCACTTATCCCTATTCTCTATCCCCTTTTACCCTCCCATCCACGTCCACATTGGGCAAAGAAAAGAAGTTCTGGTAAGAAATATGCATAGTCAAACAAAAACCAGCTCCCTCATTGGACATGTCCAAAAATTTTTATCTTATTCTACATCTTGAGTATATTACCTCACTGTCAAGAGGTGAGTAGTAGGCTTTATCATCATTTTTTTGAACTATAGTTGGTCATTGCATTGATAAGAGTTTTCTAGTCTTTCAAAGCTTTTTTTTTAAGAATTTCAGTATTTTCTATATTTATTATATATTTACCCCAAGTTCTGCTCACTTTACTCTGTAGCAGTTCATATAACTCTTCCCAGGTTTCACTGAAAAATCCATTTAGTCATTTCTTATGACAATAATATTCCATTACATTATCTAATGCAATTTATTTCACCATTCCCCAGTAGATGGGAACCCTTAGTTTATATTTCTTTGCTAGCACAAAAAGAGGTGCTATAAATAGTTCTATACGTGAATCCTCTGTCTTTAGTCATTTTTAGGTACAAGACTAATAGTAGTAGTGAGTCAAAAGGCATATGACTAGTGGGGAGTGGGAACGGCATAATTCTAAGTTGCTTTCCAGAAGGGTTGGGACAAATCTTAGCCCCACTAAAAGTGTATTAATGTGCCTATTTTTCCCCAGTCTCTCCAACAAATGTCATTTTTCTTTTTCTTTTTTTTTAAATCTTTACCAATCCTATTTCTTTGCTTGAGATGATTCCGGGGCTTCTTATTAGTATTAAAGACAGGAGAGCTAGTCTAACTGAAGCAGCAAGGTGCCCTCAGTGTGAGATGGGAGGTGACAACTCTCCTTGCCCCCAGCTAGCATACCCCTCCTCTGACTTTCCAGAAGGTGGGCTTGACCTCATACCAACATAAGCCATGCAAACTGTGAGTAGTCAGTATCTATATATTTAGACAACCCATATATACATAATTTTATATGTCAACACACAGTGGTCTTACATCTATAGCCCTTGGTTCCTGATCTTATGCCTAGACTATGTTGCTACAAGAGTGTCAGATTGTGGAAAGGGCAAATAGATTTGTCCTAGAGCTCATCAGTTCAATAATGTCTTTTTTTAATTTAGCCTTTGAAGGCTTCTGGCAAAAAAGAAGCCAGAAAATTATCTATCTTATACCATATGGAAGAAAGTACTTTGGCCAAGTACTGGTTACCTATTCCCCTGCTGCTCTCCTCTGGGACCTGGGCAGATTGCTGCCTTAGGATCCCTCTTCTAAGAACTAATTGGACATCAACTACCAGTGCCATGCTGTTGTCTGTTAGATTACAGGAAAGACAGAAATGAGGGGAAACAGAGGTCTGCTTCCTACCCCCTACCACTGTGACCAATGCTTGTCTATGTTAATATCCCCTTCCCCATACTCCAATTGAGTCTACCTCTCACATTATCAGGTATGTACCTGTGTAGTTATAAACAAAATTTTGGTGGCCCCCATATACAAACTGTTGCCCAGCACAAAGAGAGATTCATGAAGACGTTTTAAGGCCTTTAATGAAAGATGATGGACACAGTTTCCCTGTTTCACCACCAGCTTGGAGGAAGGAAGAGGCTTATGGATTTTCCACATGTGACAAGAATAATCATATCCTCTAGGGAAATGCAAGTTTCCCATAAAAAGGAAGATGTAGATGATAGAATAACTTACATACCCCTAGCCTTAACTCAGATGAGCACTTGAGGCAAATAAAATTCTACACAGGACCAGCCTCACATAGAGTTGTACTGGGAAGCAGGGGGCTGCCTCACTGGAGAAGTCTTTCTTCATCCTTCATCCTCTCTGCCCTGCATATTGCTAGTAGACAGTGGAGTATCTTTTATCCCACATGTCCTCCACAGGGCATTTCTGTTCTGTGACCTCTCAGGATGGGTGTGATGGGGTGCTGGCAGCCATTTATTAAATTGGCACTCCTCCCCCGAAAAGGGGCATAATCTTACACACTAATGGAGGGAACCCATACATAATGTATACATGTGTGTACTTTAGCCCCAAATTAGCTTATTCGAGCCTTTCTCTGCTTCCCCCCCCTCCACAGATATTTGACATTTTATATCCCTTTATTTTCTCATATAAAAAATCAAATTTTAGAGTCCTGTATTTAAGTTTACAAAATAGTAGTAACAATCATACAATTATAGAAGAGAAATGTGTGGTTTGGCAGGAGTTCACGTGAAAGGATCCAGGAGATTGAAATGATCACAAGCTTAACATATAGGGTGTGCTGCTGTGGATGCTAGAAAAGTAGGGAAATCTTGGGTTGCAGTAATTGAAATGCAGTGAACAGATGCCCCTATGCTCTAGAGTGGTCCAACCACATCTAAGGCTGCATTTCCAATTCTAGCATCCCAATTTAAAAAGAATGTCGATAAATTAGAGCATATCCAGAGAAAAGTGACCAGGATCAATGGTTAGGAAGGAACAGTAAGAGAAAACTATCAGTGTTTCACTTGAAAAGGAAGAGACTTAGAGAGAATGCATTAGTTGCACAATATTTGAAGGACTGTCATAGAGATGAAGCCCACCAATGGGGGGAAGCTACAAAGGGATGAGTTTTGAACCCACCTAGGAAAGATATTAAGTAGAACTGTCCAAAAGCACGATGAACCACTGGAGGCATTCAGAGCTTGGGGATCACCTCTTAAGGATGCTGCCATAGAAGGATTACTGTGCCAGGTGGGAGGCTAGACCAGGTGACCTACAAATTCCCTCTGAATTATGAGACTTTATGATTTCAAAAATCCATTTTTCCTAATATTGGTCTAATGCTGTGGACTGCTTACTTTAAATTTAGGGTTTCCGTATTTGGAAATCAATCACTATCATCCTAAATATAAAAACTCAGTTTAATCTAACAGGATTGTTGTTAGAGATTGGAACCTTGTCTCCTCCATCCTCTACAAAACAGTGTTATTGTTGTTTGTCCTTTGTTCTTGAAGAAGACTATGACATCATGGAGGTGATGCCATGCCATGCAAGATTACACTGCTTTGTGGTTTGTTGTTGTTGTTGTTTTTCCTTCGTTCTCAAAGAGGAATGTGATATCATGGAGGTGATGCTATGACATGCAAGTGAATTGGATTTAAGCAAGGGAGGAGAGCTGTGCAAGGTCACCAGCCTCTGTGTTATTACCATTAGCGTAGAAAATTTAGTCCTTGTCTTTGTATAACACAAAATATACAACTGGGCTAACATATAAAAGGACTGTGTATAGTTTAAAATAACATTAAAAAGGATAGCATCATGAAATGTTATTCAAGGAGTGATATAAGACTGTTTTAGATATTACAAAAGCAGACTGCTTTTTTAACCTTGCTTTATTTTCTGTGTAGGTATACTTTGAGCCAGAAGGAAATACCATAGGCAAAAGACTCACGCTTCAAACACATTTTTGACGACTGTCTTTTTTCTTTTTGTTAAAAAGCTACATAGAAAAACCAGTGAAGGTACTCTTTAATGTCATCTCATACGGAATAAGTAATTCAATATTCTACTTTTCCAGTCTATATTTGGATTCAGATTTTAAAAGGACACTTCTTATGTGTTTTAGGAAAAACAACTTTTTATTAAAATTTTAGAATAAAACTATTTTTTTGTTTCATCTGCCAATTTTGACAGCTTTTTTGTCTTTAGAAAATAAATTACCATGTGCTTGTTTATTTGGAGAGGAAACATATGCTAAATATATCTTCACGGAGCATATTTCTTATTAATTCCAATGTCTTTCTTAAGAGAGAAAAAATGTTTTGATGACATTAAAGTATTACTATACAGTACAGTGGAAAGAAAGCTGGATTTGGGGCAAGGAATTGGTTCAAATCTCAGCTCTTCCACTGACTCTCTGTATGACCTTGAGCAGGTCACTTAATTGTATTGGACCTCAACTACAAAATGGAAAGGTTGGACTAGATGACTCTGAAACCCCTTCTAGCTTTAAGTTCATGATCTCTCATGTGGATTCATGATTTTTAATCTAAAAATGTTCACACTGTGTTTTGAAGTAACAGTCCTACTTTCAACAAAAGAAAAATCAAAAGAATATTTAGCATTATGCTGTTTTCATATGAAGCACAAATTTCTCATTTTTTTCTTTGTGCAATTTATTAAGTTCAGAAAATGAATAGCTTGATTTCAGTGGTTATGATTTCATCAGATCCTAAATTTTGTTAGCGAGATATGCTTTCATAATTTATGATCCACCACATTCAAATTAAAAATATATGTGTGGTAAATATAAATACTTAATATTGTAACATATACTATACAATAATTATATACATATATAGTATATATAATATGTATAACATACAATACGCTGTTATAATTATTATATTATAATTTTATATATTTATAATTATATTTTATATAATTATTGTAAATAGAATATGTATAACCTGCAAAGTATTATTATAATTATTTGACCTTGGGCAAGTAACTTAATGTCGTTAGACCTCAGTTTCCTTATATATAAAATGAGTTTGGACTAGATGACTCCAAAGTCATTCTAAATGTTTTGACATTAACCTATGTTTGCTTGTGGGACAAAACAGGATGATTTAACAACTTATTTATAAATCAGGAAAAGACATTTTGTAAGAGAAGGCCCTTGAACTAAGAGTTGAAGAAATCTAGGAATTCTAGAATGAGGGGAAGTGTATGTACATATAAATATATGTTGTTATTGTTGTTTACTCATTTTTTTTCAATCATGTCTAACTCTCCATGACCCTTTCGGGATTTTCTTGGCAAAGATACTAGAGTGGTTTGGCATTTCCTTTTCTAGTTCATTTTACAGATGAAGAACTGAGACAAACAGGGTTAAGTGACTTGCTCAGGATCACACAGCTAGATAGTGTCTGAGGGCTGACTTAAACTCATGAAGATGAGTCTTCCTGACTCCAAGCCCAGTGCTCTATGCTGTATGGCACCACCTAGCTGCCCCTTCAGTAAATATACAGAATACAGGGGTACCCAGAGCTGATCTCAGACTCAGTCTCTTTCCTAGTTCAGTGGAGTGGGAGTTTCCCACATAGCTTCAGTGACCAAAGCTAGTCCAGCAGTCTGGATGGTTCCCCAAGAAAGGGAGAATGAAGACCCTTGAGCTAGGCTAGCAACTCAGGGATGACTAGAGCTGATCTCTGACTCAGCCCTCTGTCCAGGACAGCAGTCCAGGGTCTCTGAAAGGAACTGGTAGCAGAAATTCAGCCTTCAGAATTCCCAGCTAAGCTAGTAAAGCCAGATTGCCAAAAACAGAAGGCTGGAAGAATGACTTAATAGAGAAGGATGATGAGTTATTATGAGGCCAAGGATGCTCAAGACACAAACCCAGAAAAGGATAATTCCAAAACACTTCAGGCAAAGCCTCAAAATAAAAAAAAAACAACATCAATTACCCACAAATTGGAATTCCTCAAACAAATGGTGTAAGAATTTAAAATTATTTTAAGATGATATTAAGAGATGAGAGTAATAGAGCAATATTGGAAAAGAAATAAGACACTTGGGCAGATAATTAATAGCTTAAAGGTACAAAATTTTCCCAAGAAGCAGACTCTTTGAAAATTAGAATGGACCAAGCAGAAGTTAATATACCCCATGAGATAATAAGAAATATTAAAATATAGTAAAATAAACTTGAGGAAAAAATAGAAGAAAATATAAAGTCATTCATATAAAAAAAAGAACTGACCTAGAAAAGCAATCAAGGAGAGATAATTTAAGAATCACTGGATTTCTTGAAAACTATGACCAAAAAGAGTCTGGATATCTTATTTCAAAGAATAATAATAAGGGGCAGCTAGGTGGTGCAGTGGATAGAACACCAGCCCTGAAATCAGGAGGACCTGAGTTCAAATCCGGCCTCAAAACAAACACTTAACATGTACTACCTGTGTGACCTTGGGCAAGTCACTTAATCCCAATTGCCTCACCAAAAAAAAAAAAAAATAATAATAATAAAAGCTGCTTAGATCTCTTAGAAACAGAGGGGAAAAAAGTAAAAGTAGAAAGAATCCTCTACTGAAGTTTTGAAGGAAATGCCAAAATGAAAACTCCCAGGAATGTCATAGACAAATTCAAGAGCTCCCAGGTCAAAGAAAAAATACTGTTAAGAAGCCAGAAAACAAAAAAGTTCAAGTACCAATTAATCACAGTCACGATCGCACAAGATTTAGCACCTACCACTACAAAGGAGTGGAAGTCTTGGAATATGATATTCCAAAAAACAAAAGATTTAGGCTTACAGCCAAGAATAATTTAACCAGAAAACCTGAGGGAGGAAATGGCTTTTTAATGAGATAGAAGTCTCCAAAGAACTCCTGATGAAAATACTAGAGCTAAATAGAAACTCTGAAATAAAAACAGGCAAGTAAAATGAAATATAAAAATGCAAACACTCAGAAAAGACCTCATTAGGATGAAGTATTTGCTTTCTGTTGAGGGGGAATAATATAAACATCCCCTAATTACCAAATTGTCATCAGGGGTCATGGAAAGAACAAAATAAGAGGAAAACCCTGAGAGTAAATTTTGTTATGTTGTCATGATCTTAAAAGAAGAAAAGAAAGGGAGAGGGGAAAGGGAACAACAGAAAATAAAAGCTCAAGAATAGCACAAGGCCTATCACCTCTCATAATTGGGGGAACATAAATAGTGGCCTCTGTAAATGAGGAATGAGTTGGGGGAGCAGCTGTCGCTGGAACCTCACTTTGAAGTGATATAGAGTAAAGTGGACATAACAAAAAAAACAGTTGATACTATGCTATTCTAAAAAACGAACAATTTTGAAAAATTGAAGAATTCTGATCAATACAATAATCAACTGTGATTTCTGAGGACAAGGCATTTAGAAATCTGTCTACCTCCTGACAGAGAAGTGATCAATTTATGCAGAGTTAGACAGGCGAGAGGAAGCCATTGGAATTTCTTGAGTAGGAGATTCACTTGGTTAGTGCTTTAGCTGCTTGAAGGATAGATTGAATAGGGAAGAAATTTAAAAGAGGAAGCCTAATTCAGGGGCTATTTTAGTAGTGTCAGTGAGAGGTGATGATGGCCTGAATTAGGGTGGTGATTGGAGAGAATAGGAGATGTTGGAAGGTAAATGAGAGAGATGTTTGGAGGTAGGAGCTACAGCATTTGGAAATAGATTGGATTTAATAGATACTTGTTGGATTTGAATTTGAATGCTCATTTCCAGATATTCACAATAACTAGGCCACTATTTGTTGTTGTTCAGTCATTTTTCAGTTCTGTTTGACTCTTTGTGACCCCATTTGGGGTTTTCTTGACAAAGATACTGGAATGATTTGCCATTTTCTTCTCTAGCTCATTTTACAGATGAGGAAACTGAGGTAAACAGAGTTAAGGGAATTGCCCACATCACCTAGCTAGTAAGTGTCTGAAGCCAGATTTAAACTCATGAAGATGAGTCTTTCTGATTCCAAGTCCAGTGATCTATCCATTGCACCAATTGGCTGCCCTGTTTAACAATGTTTAATAATCAAACATATCATAGACAGGGAAGTAGTAATTTACTATGACTAATTGGAATATTTTTAATCTTGCCACTTTGGAAAACTCTAAAAGATTTTGAAAGAAAATTTGTTATTGGTTTAAATAATTGAGGAAGGTGAAAGAGCGGAGGTTTTTTTTTTTTCATTTTCTGTCCACAAGGAAAATCAACTTACATTGTCAAATAGGAGAACTAATTGAAGTAGAGACTGAATAAATATTAGAAAATAGTTTACAGGGATAGGGAGCCTACAGCTTCAAGGCCACATGTGGCACTTTAGGTCCTCAAGTGCAGCCCTTTGACTGACTCCAAATGCCTGTGAAGTTAAAGGGCCCTACTTGAGGACTTAGAGGGCCACACTTGAGGACCTAGAGGGCCACAGGTTCCCCACCCCTGGAAGACAATATATTTGCTGAAATGATTCCAAAAAAATGACATGTCTGTAAAGTAATAACTTGGGCTGCATCAGAAACGTGGGAGGCAGTCAAGGGGTAGGAGGGAAAGTTCATTCATTCATGTTGAGAGAAAGAAATTTTCTTTGGACTGGCCATATCAGATAATATGTTTGTATAAGGGAAAAAAAACAGATGGAAAAAAATTTTGCATGTCTAATGTTGAAGGAAAGCATATTTGTGCCTAATATATTGCAGAAACTAAGTACACCTCATTCTTTCAAAAATATTGCCTTCATTATGTGGCCAAAGTCAGCATGAATTTTGGTAATCTGCTATGTAAGTTCTGATCATATAGGTTCAACTGGCTTACTACATATTCTGACATTCTGCCTTTTAAAAACATTTTCTCTGTTTATTATTCATGAATTGCTATTTTCTTTTCCTTGGAGATTTGGTAACTTCTAGCTTTTTTTGTTTTGTTTTGTGCACCAACTTCAACTGTGGATCGTCCAAGTTTCCAAATGTATAAGCAGCAGCCTTCATTGCTCCACTGCTAAAGATACATCTAATGATTTGTTTGGGGGCCTTATAAAAGCACTACTATAAATGTTTCAGGAACAAATTGCCCTTTACAACCCAAATGCTGGTATCGGGCCTCAAAGGCTTTCTTGTGGAGTACCCCAGTCTTGATGGAAAAGGTCAAGAACATTGGCATCTCACTTTAAGCAAAATCCATAACAATCTTAAGACACAAGGATGTGAGTCTGGGCTATGTAGTTCTCTGTGATGTGTGTTAAAATCATGGAATCACAGAATTTTAGCACTGGAAGGAATTTTAAAGATCACCAAGTTCAACAACTTTGTTATATAAATGAGGAAGCTGAGTTCCAGTGACAGGTTTTGGAATTTCACAGATTTGTTGATTGACTTTTGGGCCCTCTTTTCTTTTCTCTCTGTATTTTTTCACTTGGTGATCTCATCCATTCTCATGGGTTCAGTTGTCATCTCTATGCTGATGATTCCCAGCTCTGGTCTGTCTTTTATGCAATAGGCTTGAATTACTAACTGTTTAATGGACATCTTGGAGTGGAAGTCCCATAGACATCTTAAGTCATTTAAACTCTAATACCATCCTGGCTCTAGGGCCTTACTTTATTCCCCTTTGCAATCTGCTCTGATTTTCCTTAGTTAAATTAATCTACCAACACATTGATGAGATTTATATGACCATAACTATAAATATTCTGCAGAAATAAAGGGGGAACAAATAATTGGTGGGGTATTTGTTGCTTGTGGTTTTTAGGCATATAATCAAAATTACAACACTATCACATTAATTTTATAGATTTAGTGCAATATTGATCAAATTATCTTGAGGATATTTTGTAGAACTAAACAAAGAAAAACTCATCTGAAAGAACACAATGTCTCAAATCTCAATAGTGATGCCACTTAGGTTTATAGTATACATATATTCCCTACACATAAATTAGGCATATACAACTAGATGGTACAGTGGATAGAATGCTGGGTCTGGAGTCAGGAAGATTTGAGTTCAAATTCAGCCTCAGACACTTGTTAGCTGTGTGACCCTGGGTATGTCACTTAACCTCTCCTTGCCTCAGTTTCTTCATCTGAAAAGTGAGGATAATAATAACACCTATATCCTAGTATTGTTATAAGGATCAAATAAGATAATAATTGTAAATGCTTAGCAGAGTGCCTGGCACAGAGTAAGTGCTATATAAATATTAGTCATTATTATTAGCTATTGTTATCCATTTTCAGTTGTGGTCAGTATGCTGACAAGAAAGCAGACCCAAGAGCCCCAGGAATAGCAACAACCCCCAGACTACTGGCCCTGACTTTCAGCCCAACCTCTGCTGCCATTGTTGGGAAGGAAACATCTGTGGAGAAGCAGTCAGTCATCTCCATCCACCATTGACCAATGACACCAATGGGCAGGTATGCTCAAGAACCCTGGGCATGGCAGCACTCTGCTCCCACTGGTCCTGCTTCCAGACCAGCTCACAAAGTTATCATCCCAGGAAACAATCTCTGTGGAGGTGAGTTCTATCAATGACTTCTGCAGGTGCCCCAACCCCTGCGTCCTTAGTAACCCAGAAAATAGTTCTTGACACTAAAGGCCTCTATGTGGTCTCCCCCATCAGAATGTGAGCTCCAGAGAGTGGAGTATGTCCCTTCTTTTCCATTTCTACCCAAAGCATTTATCACAGAGATGTGCATATACCACTATCTTAATGAGAGCTTTTAAAAAAATCATTCATTTAATTAATTTATTATTGTATATTATATTAGTATATATTGTACATTATAATGTAATATCATATTATAATATATTATATTATTATACAATTATATTAATTATTTAATACAAGGTGATGACTCTTGGGAGGAGCAAGAATGATACAATAGAACAGCATTTTGTACAAAGAAAAAAATTGGCATATGAATGTGATGGAAAAATCATTATGTAGTAAGAAATGATGAATATGAGGAATTCTGAGAAAAATGGAAAGATTTGTGGGGAATCTGATGTAGAGCAAAATGAGCAGAACCAAGAGAACAAAATACATGATGAATTCAGTAAATGGAAATGAAAAGTTCTCTTTAGTGAAGTCAGACTCTAAATAACCAGAGGAAAAAATGAAGGTCTCAGAGGGCAGATAATAAAAGATTTCTTCCACAACACTGTGGAGAGGCAAGGGATAACTAGAACAGAAAGTTGTATTCATCATCAGATTAGATGTTTTTCTTAATTATTACTCGTTATCTCAAGGGGGAATTCCAGGAGCAGCAGGAAGAGTGGATGCTACTATCTTTAGGATTTTAGAAACTGGTAACCTGGTGGATGGCTCACTTCCAAACACTAGTTCATGATCCTTACTGGTATACTTCCCATAAATAATCAGCCCGACAGACTCGGTTAATTAGCAAAGGAATTTACTCAAATAGCATAGAAAAAATACAAAGCATTTCCCCCTCTCAAAAAACAAACAAACAAACAAACAAACAAGCAAACAAAAACCCCATACATACAAAAAAAGGGGCATACTCTTCCACAAATATACATAGAGTCTGGGAGTTAGAGTGGGAAGGGTGAGCATGAAGTTAAAATACAATGGTGGTCAGGTATATGTGTAAGTAGCACACGTGACCAAAGCAATGAGCTTATGATTCTGGAACGGCAGGACCTCTACGTCCTTTTTCTCTCAGAGAGTCCCCACAATGTTCTCTGTGGGTTTTTGACTCTGCTGCTCAGCTGGGCTGGCTTCTTGAAAGAAAAGCATCTCTGTTAGGCAGATGGCTCAGACAGACTTGCCCCTCCTGGGGAGTGCTGGTGGTGGTGTCTTGGCTACACGAGCCAGTTTAGTGCTTGGCTGGGTCAAACTGGTCATTGGTGACTACGCTTTCTCCCTACCAAGCCTGGTTGTGGCTGGACCGGCCAGCTAGCTTGTGTTGCCCCTGGGCAGTGGCTGCCACCAGTAACAGAGAGGCTACACTTCTCCTGAGCAGTGGCTGCCATGTTTGGTCAGAAAGATCACTCAGCCCCTGGATTCTTCTCAGGATGTGGCATCTCTGCTGAATGGGTCAAACTTCTGGGTCCCCTGGGCTCACTCTTGAATGGGCAGTTGTAGTTGTTTTCTACCTTCAACTACTGACTTTGCCAGGTGGTTTAGCTGGAGTATTACAATGTCCTCTCAGCTAAGGCAATGACCCTGAGCTTAGGCTTGGCAGAAGCCTCTTCCTTTTGGCTCCCTCCAATCCATACCTCAAGACTGTTTGTCACAGGAGTATAGACTCTCTTTGATAATATTTTCTGGTTCAAAAAGTAGCTTCCCTCAGTAAGGTACTTTACTTTACCTTTCCTTAGAGTGATCAGTTCCAATAGTCAATTCCATCTCACATATTCCTTTAGAGATATTATATAGATGAGTGTCGATAGGGCAGTCTGTAGACTGATACAGGCATCTTCATATAGAACTAAGCTAGTTGAGATTCAGACCCCTTCTAGAGTGAGGAATGTCTAGTTTTCATTGAATAATTTCCTTTATATATTTTGATGTCTCTGTCTTTTAGCCCTTCCAGAACTTAGCTTTTGCTGAAGTCTCACGGGGGACCCCTTCTTACTTAAAGAAAAAGGAAAAAATGTCAAAAGTTATTTCAGACAAATAATATTCATTCCAATCAGATAAATTGTATGGCATGACCCTAATAAATATTTTCTCATTGGTAACCATTGCTGAGCAGACATAAGCATTAAGAATTGGCTATTATCAAATGCAATGAAGTAAAATTTTAGTTTCTATGTTATTTTTTAAAAAGCTAATAAAAAAGAAAGTTTGTTGTTGTTATTGCTGTTGGAGCTGTGTGTTATTTGTGGGGATGACTCTGATATTTCCCTTCCAAAGAGCTCCAAGGGAGCAGGAATTGTCTTTCGATATTTCTTTGTATCCCTAGTGCTTAATACAGTGCCTGACAAATAGTAGACACTTAATAAATGCACATTGACTGAATGACTGACTTCTTTGTCTCCAATCTTGCCTTTCTGCTCCATTTTTCTTTCTTTCTCCATTATTTTCTTAACTTTCATGTTTTCTCCATTTCACACCACCAGAACCTGTTTTCAGGCAAGAATATCTGATACACTCATTCATCTTGGATGCTTTGGTAATTGCATGGATCTGAGATTTTATTGCTGTAGATATTCCTTAGACCAAGATAATCTAATCCCTAGAACATCTTAGCTTGTGTGATTCTTATCCATATTTTCTCATAAATCCCCTACAAAATATTGATCTAAAAAACTGGATGCCTTCCTGTTTATTTGTTACCTCTGAGTTACTAAGGTACCACTTAAGTTGAACACACATTGTCTCTTATTCTTACCACATGACCAGTCCATTACCTTTTATGTAATTTACCATTACATAAATCACAATGACCATAACATCCCATAAAGTAGAACAAAACTTAAACATAACAAGGTATAAATGGCTGATGAGGCTTAATGTTATTTCTTCTTTCATAGGAGTATGAATTTAATGGGGGTCAAAACCTTTAAGTCTTAAGGAAAATTTCTTCAGTAATGTATTTTAGTTATCAATCATTCAATGAGCATTCTTTTTTAAATAAATAAATGTATTTATTTATAGTTTTCAACATTTACTTCCTCAAGATTTTGAGTTCCAAATTTTCACCCCATGTCACCCCTCCCCCCACCCCAAGATGGCATGCTTTCTGAATACCCCTTCCCCTAGTCTGCCTTCCCTTCTATTTCCTCCCCCCTTCTCTTGTCCCCTTCCCCTTCTATTTTCCTATAGGGCAGGATAGATTTCTGTACCCCATTTCCTGTATTTCTTATTTCCCAGTTGCATGTGAAAACATTTTTTTTAAACATGTGTTTTTAAAACTTTGGGTTCCAAATTTTCTCCCTTCCTCTCTCCCCACCCACCCTCATTGAAAAGGCAAGCAACTCAATATAGGCTATACATGTGCAGTTATGCAAAACACTTCCATAGTAGACACATTGTGAAAAACTAATTCTATTTCTCTTAATCCTATCCCCCCTCCCATTTATTCTATTCTTTCTTTTGACCCCATCCCTCCTTAGAAGTATTTGCTTCTGATTACCCCCTTTCCCAATCTGCCCTCCTCTCTATTATCCTGCTACTCTCTTGCCCCCTTCCCCTCCTATTTTCCTGTAGAGTAAGACAGATTTGCATACCCTATTGAGTGTGTATGTTATTCCCTCCTTAAGTCAAATCCTATGAGAATAAGATTCACTCATTCCCTCTCACCTTCCCCCATTTCCCCTCCACTGTAAGAGCCTTTTCTTTTCTGTTTTTTTTTGTGAGATAATTTACCCTGTTGTACCTCTCCTTTTCTCCTTCTCCTAGTACAATCCTCTCTCACCCCTTAATTTTATTCTCCAGATATGACCCCTTCATATTCAACTCACCCAGTGCCATCTATCTATCTATCTATCTATCTGTCTATCTATCTATCTATCTATCTATCTATCTATCTATATGTAAATATACATACATATAATTTTTCCCCCCAACTACCCTAATACTGACAAAAGGTCTCATGAGTTACAAATATCATCTTTCCATGCAGGAATGTAAACAGTTCAACCTTAATAAGTCTCTTATGATTTCTCTTTCCTGTTTACCTCTTCATGTTCCACTTGAGTCTTGTATTTGAAAGTCAAATTTTCTATTCAGCTCTGGTCTTTTCATCAAGAATGCTTGAAAGTCCTCTATTTCACTGAATGACCATTTTTTCCCCTGAAGGATTATACTCAGTTTTGCTGGGTAGATGATTCTTGGTTGTAATCCTATCTCCTTGCCCTCTGGAATATTATATTCCATGCCCTGCAGTCCCTTAATGTAGAAGCTGCTAAATCTTGTATTATCCTGATTGTGTTTCCACAATACTTGAATTGTTTCTTTCTGGCTGCTTGTAATATTTTCTCCTTGACCTAGGAACTCTGGAATTTGGCTACAATATTCCTAGGAGTTTTCCTTTGGGAATCTCTTTCAGGAGGAGATCGATGGATTCTTTCAATTTCTATTTTGCTCTCTGGTTCTAAAATATCAGGGTAGTTTTCCTTGATCATTTCTTGAAAGATGAGGCTCTTTTTTTGATCATGGCTTTCAGATAGTCCAATAATTTTAAAATTCTCTCTCCTGGATCTATTTTCCAGGTCAGTTATTTTTCCAATGAGATATTTCACATTGTTTTCTAATTTTTCATTCTTTTGGATTTGTTTTACAGTGTCTTGATTTCTCATAAAGTCACTAGCTTCCAATTGCTCTATTCTAATTTTTAAGGAAGTATTTTCTTCAGTAATCTTTTGGACTTCCTTCTCCATTTGGCCAATTTTGCTTTTGAGGGCATTCTTCTCCTCATTGGATTTTTGGACCTCTTTTGCCATTTGGGTTAGGCTATTTTTTAAGGTGTTATTTTCTTCACTATTTTTTGGGTCTCCTTTAGCAAGCTGTTAACTTGTTTTTCATGATTTTCTTGCATCACTCTCATTTCTCTTCTCAGTTTTTCCTCTCTTACTTGCTTCTCAAAATCCCTTTTGATCTCTTCCAAGGCCTGGAACTGATTCATATTTTTCTTAGAGACTTTGGATGTAGGAGCTTTGACTTTTTCTTCTTTTGGTCATATGTTTTGATCTTCTTTGTCACCAAAGTAAGATAATATAGTCTGACTCTTTTTGTGCTGCTTGCTCATGATGCCAACCAATTACTTGAGTTTTAAACTCTTTGTTAAGGTAAAAGCCTGTTTCCAATGTGGAGAATGTACTGTCCCAAGCTTTGGGGGTTTATACAGCTGTTTTCAGATGTACTTCTAGTGACCTGTAAATTTTCAGTTCTTCCAAGGTGCTATGAAAAGGGGCAAGGTGTTTCCTCTCCACTTCCACTACAAGCTCCACCAGGCCAGCCCCTCGGAACTGTGACCCAGATCCAAGCATGGGCAAAGCAAGAGATTCCTGCCTCAGCTCTGGCAAAGAGATCCTTGCAATCCCCCTCTGATCAGCCACTCAATTCCCCCTCAGTCTGGGGGCCGGAAGTTCAGGAGGCAGCTGCTGCCCTGGATCTAGTTTCTTTCTCTCACCAAAGCCACAGACTTTTCCCACTGACCTTCTAAGTTGTCTTTGGTGTTTGTGGGTTGAGAGGTCTGGAAATTGCCACAGCTGCCTGCAATTCAGTCCTCTGAGGCCTGCTCTAGGTTCGCTGCAGCCATGCCGAACTGTGCTCCTCTCCCCGCCTGGCGCAATATACCTTTCCAATAAGCCATCCAGGTTGTCTTGGGCTGGAAATTTGTTTTACTCTGTCTTTTTGTGGGTTCTGCTGCTTTAGAACTTGTTTAGAGTCATTTTTTATAGGTATTTGGAGGGGTTTGGGGGAGAACTCAAGCCAGTCACTGCTTTCCCTCCACCATCTTGGCTCCACCCCCTCAATGAGCATTCTTTACGCATCTCCTATGTGCCAGGCACTCAGGTTACAAATACAAAGAATTAAACAACTCTTATTAGCAGTGACTTTACATTCAAATATGAAAAGCAAGTATATACAAAAATATACACAAAATGAAGTTAATACATACACCTACCCAGATATGAGGTAGTTAAATATTAAGGTAGTTTGTTAGGGAGGGCACTAGTAGTGAGGAATCAGGAAAATCTTTATGCAGAAAATGACACTTGAAATGTGTCTTAAAGGAAGAGAAGGAGTCTCTGAGGAATAAGGACAGAGTACATTAGAGGCATGCAGAACCGCCAGTGCAGAAGAAGAGAGATGGGAGATGGAGTATTGTGAGTGAGGAACACTCAGAAGGCCAGTATGGATGGATCACAGTGTCAGAGACAGCATGGTGTCTACTAAGTCTCTAAAGGTAGGTTTTGTCTGCCAGGTTGTGTGGAGCTTGAAAAGGTAAAAGATTAATGCACTGTTTTATATCTAGCTCATCCGGCGACCAAAAAGAAAAAAAAAACAGTCCACACCCTTAAAGCATTGCAATCTATAGGGGGAGGCAAGAAATCCAAATATAAATACAAAATATGTATACAGAAAACAAAATTTTAAAATGGGTTTTGGGAATTTTTTTTTTGAGGAAAGCAGTACTGGCAGTTGGGTGGATCAGGAAAGACATAATGTAGGAGGCATTTGAGCCAGTTATTGGAAGAAACTAGATATCAGTGAGACAAGCATTTAATGGGGAGAGAAAATTTTTTCACACCTCCCGAAATTATGGTAAGGGGCAGTGGGCCCTGTACTCCCAAAGCCAGACCTCAATAAGGCTACCTTCCAATCTATAAAATGCTTTCTGTGGCATCAATTCATCATGTGAAGATTTTCATCTAAACTACAATATGATGATTACTTGATTTAAAATAACATCATCCATAATTTAACTTATAAATATATGAATTTAATGAACCAATTTGCTGATCAAAAGAAAATAATGCTTTGGAACACTGTGTGCCCTAATTTACTCCTCACAGCATGAATATAAAAATACAGCTGCAACATTATATAACTGGTTCTTTTATTTTATTTTTTTTGGCCAGGCTTGCCATCAAGTTCTATGGAGCAGATGAACAATTTTCATAAAATTCTAAAAGGAATCATTGGTATGACTTTTCTCTGAAGGCCAGCTGTATAATTTATTGCAATGTTTTGAACATCCTGACAGCTGATTTTTACAAGAGTCTCACTTATCAGACCATTAGTTAATTTTAGGAATTGAAATGATCTGTTGACAGAATCACTGTTTATTTCACTCATTTCCATTAAAATTTTTCATGCATAAACAATTTCTTCCTTTTCCCATTGCTTGTTTGGAGGTAATCAGTCATAATGTGAAACTCATTGTGTTTGTTAACTTTCTGCAGACAGCTGTTGCTTTTTGTTCTTTAGATGCATGCATTTGAAGAAAGAAACGCTGTTGTTCAGGATCAAAGGTCAAGTCTACTAACGAATGCAGATGGGGCTAATTGTGTTCGAAAAGGACATAACCAGAGAAATCTTAACTGTTGTCTCAGTTTTGTACAGTCTGCTGTATAGTACTGAGAAACCTCTTCTTATTTACATCAAGGCCATTTATAGATTTCCATGATTCCACCTCAGAGTTCCTATAGCTGTCACTGCATCTCAGAAATTTGCACTAATTTTTCAGAAAGGCTGGTTAACACGTCCATTGGCTTCTGGAAAAATAAAGGGCCTTCTAGCTCTTTCTGAGGGTGTGGTGGCTTCTTTAGCTCGACATAAAGAGCTGACCATTATTCCATAGGTGGGATCCCTGAGCTGAGTAGAAAAGTTTAAGACTTCAGATCCCTTTCAGAGGGAGCTGAGGAGGTTCTGGGGCTGAGATGAGTCCAGAATGTCAATGTTAATCCTAATTTGAAAGAGGGTTGATTTTTTGCTGACATTGCAGAATGGAAGAATTGGAGAATTATAGAGGGCACCTCAGTGGCCATCTTCTCAATCATCCCTCTTCCTGTGACACACTCACCAAGAGGTCATCCGGGTT
Source organism: Vombatus ursinus (assembly GCF_900497805.2). Lineage (NCBI taxonomy): Eukaryota > Metazoa > Chordata > Mammalia > Diprotodontia > Vombatidae > Vombatus > Vombatus ursinus. The sequence continues at coordinate 78,425 of NW_020954263.1, forward strand.
TTACCTGAGGACACTGAGTACGGGGGGTCCTGCGACTTCTTCAACTAACTCATTTCCCTTTGGGATGGCTCTGAGTGTTAGGAAGCTTTTATTTATTTATTTTTTCTGACATCAAACCTAAATCTGTCTCTTTGCAACTTCCACAACTTGTTACTGGCTTTGCTCCCTAAGACCAAACAATATGCCTTATTTCTGCCATACATGCCTGCCCTTCACATGTGGGAACAGAGTTATAATGTTCTCCCTGAGTTACTGTTATTCAGGCTAAACATGCCTAAGAGAAAGAGAAAGAGAAAGAGAAAGAGAAAGAGAGAGACAGAGAGACAGACAGACAGACAGAAATACAGAGAGAGAGAGACAGACAGACAGACAGAAATACAGAGAGAGAGAGAGACAACAGAGAGAAACAAAGAGATAGAAATTGAGACAGAGACAGACAGAGATAAAGAAAGACAGGCAGAGA